>NC_136073.1:308650120-308815120 GCF_964261635.1 Lissotriton helveticus | reverse complement strand
CACTGTTCATGACAGATGCAAAGCTAGGTGTTGCCCAGATTTAGACAGTAGACCCATTAAGACAGTACTGACGGCTTGTGTAGTATACCCAGGAGCAAATTAATGCCACAGATTCTTTTCAACTTTCTAAATGAGGTGAATGATTTTAGGTGTGCCTAGAATGAGTAGCCACAATACCTCCATGTTCCCACAAATACTGTTTGGCTGGAAAATTAGTTTGCTGCACAATTTCCTAAGAAAAACATTCTCAAATAGAACTCCATCAATTGGCAAAAACAAATTTGCAGTATTAGCTTTACATCTAGCTAATTCAGTTAATGAAGGAATTACATGCTGGAAACTGTTAGAGGTTTCCAAGTGAACACACTTCTCTTGATGTGCTCTGCACAGCACCTGTATGCACTTGTGGTTTGATCCCTCCTCTTCTCAACTGCACTTGTGCTTGTGGTAGGGACTTCACAACTGCCTTGCTATGCTGAATGACCATGTTAATCCGATCCAATCCATGAACCTACGCCTCCGATGCAGTCTCAATATCTGATCCATCCTCTGAGCCTGTGCAACTCCGAAACCGGTCCTAGGATGCTTGTTCCCGGTCCAGGGAGGCCCTGGCTTGGCAGTTCAGGCTGGACTGTTCCCATAAGACACAGGGTCAAGACGGATTTGCATATGGCCTGGTCTAAACTTGGGTGCCATGGTGAGAAAAAGAATGATTGATTTAACCCAGATCCCTTGACTGGGGTTGAGTGTTTTGATTTGTTCTGCATTCCGTCCATCAATTTTGTGTCTTTTCCTATTGCATTATTAGACTTACTCCTTGATAAGCAGTTCTCGATTGGAGGCCACATTGCCCCAAAAAGAAAAACAGATATTGTGTGCTAGGTTGTATGCAGGTATACTCCAATACGTGTGTATACAGTGTGAAAGAGAAGAATTGTGATTGATGTGAACCGAAGTGGGAATGCACTCCTGTGAAGGTAAGAGAAAAGGTGTGAAAAAGTCCAAATCAATACAGCCACAAAGTTTCTGGTAAAGGCCAAGGAATTTGGAAAAAACAACAAACCACTCCTGTAACAATATTTCACTGTCTGTTTGAAAACAAGCTGTAGGGATGAAAAACACATTTAAAAAGTAATACTTCAACTTGCAACACACACATTAAAAGGGTAAATTAAAATGCAACTATATATCCAAAAATCTAAGAAAAACCAAAGCAAAACTTTAGACCAAGAATGATTGCGATAGGACCACAAATCATATTTAGGGTACCCCTTCCCAGGTGCATTCAAAACAGGTTTACAAGTGAGGCACACATTTTGTCTGATTTGAGAGTTTGCTCCCACAATTTGTTGCATAGTCTTACTGCAAATTTGCGAGTGTAGTCTGCAAAATGGTCTTCAGCACACACAGGATTAGGTAGAATAGTATACAAGTTACATGTAATTTCCCCCCTTCTGGTTGCACAGTCCATATGCTGTAGGTGGTGCCTTTGCTCGCTAATGTTTTTGCAGTTGGTGACTTTGCAAATTTGTGGGTGTGCAATTTGCACATGATATTTGTGCATCAAATATAACCAGGGCCTTTATAAAGTGAACATGCTACACTGTATTTCAATGTATGTTTGTTTGAAACGTTCATTTGTTGCATTTGACTTTGTTTTCTTTGTACCAGTTGGTCCTCCCTTTAAATGTGTAAAACTGTCAGTGGAGCTGCTGCAATCCCTGTGCAGGAATCCATTCTGAAGGGCATCAATAGAATGGGAAGACTCTCATTTCCAACAGTGCCTTTCTCGTGTTCTTACCTGGTGGGTGTATGTGGTTGTATGTTAGGGGTTATGGGTTATACCCTCCGACAGAGACCCAAGTAAACAATTGCCTTCCCTGAGGCTCCGCTGTATCGGGGGACCAGGGTCTGATTACCCCCACCTAGTCGTCCCCCCAGGTAAGGAAAGGGGTAAACTCTTAATTTTGCCTACAGGGTGGTCGGCGTCTTGCCATTTGCAACATTGCTGGTGGCTAGTTAAATGATTCCTGTCCTGGGATCACAGGACCAGCTCCATTTGCTGAGGCGGAATCCATTGGGGAGGGACACCTTTTAGAAAAGGGAGACTCTTCCCTTTTCCAGTCTGTCTACTCTTGCTAAGTCTGCCCAAGTTGACGACGTTTGGTGTTATTTTCCCATATGTTTATGGGACATTTTTCTTTCCCTGCGGATGAAACTGGTGGAAAAAGGTTCAAAAATACTTTTGACCCAGATGGTGGTCGGCACTATGGCAGTGTTCCACTCAAATTATTGCCTGGTGCCTAGTAGGATTCCTGATCGAGATCCATGAGCTGAGCCACAATTCCTGGCCTTGAATCATGTGGAATGCTTTAAGGAGAGGCACCTTTTTAGTAGTGCATCACTTGAAAGATAATCTGCTTGTGAGAGTCCCTAGGCCCGCGGGCATGCAGTACATTAAAATAAAAATGTGTGAATAACAACATGAATTAGACAGCTAACATGGAAAGGTCTTAAATTAAAAAAGGTACTAACAAGTTTGATCAGATAAAAAACTTCTATTTCGTTTAATAGGTGTTTGATTTAAAAAGAAAGCACATACAATTTGCAAAAATTATAACTTCACAATAAACAATTTAAAAACAAATCCTAAACAATTATCCTAAAGTTAATGACACAAATTATATACTATATATACATAAATTCGCAATAAGTGGCAAACAATATTTCCTCTACTTAAAGATTAAAATAAACCATTTCACAGTAGGTGGCAAACAATAATCTCTCGACGCGCGTTTCGGCGTTTCAGCAAACGCCTTCTTCAGGAGCCACGATTTTACTCTGAAACACATGTGTAAAAAAGGTTTTTTCTATGAAAAGTCATTTTATTTTATTAGTTTTACAATATTCAAATCATATTAAATTTAAACATCAAAAGTAAAAGTTAATTGCAAACATTCATTTTCTATCAGTGCACGTGAATTATTTAAAAATGTACAAAAAACGAACAAACTTGTATGCTTAACATTTAAAAGAAATAGATATTTGCCTGTCCTCATTATTTCTTAGCTATCTAAGTACAAGACATGATTAGAAAGAGATCCTATCCCTATTTGTATTTGAGCAGTTGCTAGATGAATCAAGAAAGATATATAGGGCATGTAGAGAAATGCTTGGCGATGCCAAGTCAATTTTAAACTTGTAAGTCATCTGTCGCACACATAAATCCATGTATTATTGAACACTCCTTGCTTAAACTGGGCTACTCCATATTTATTATCGGCAAAGGGGCGGATCAATTTCGATTAGAGGTATTCGCCTGTCGTCGAGTTAGTATACTTACTCGATAAAAAACTGGATCTTCATTTGGTCTAAATACTTCCTATTCGCTTTCTAGATAATCTGTTTGTGATCGAAGGGATATGCCATAAAGTCTCTGCAGATTCAAAGGAGTGGAAGGTTGTAATCGTCAAATATTTAAAGAAACGCAAACTGAAAAAATATTATATTAAAACGATTATGCTCCACTAATATCGGAGTTCTGTCAAATAGGGAATTTAACCGACATCTTAACAAAATGCCCACTCCATGTTAAACCAGAAAGTATAGATAATTTTCCTGGCCTTGGAGAAATATTTTAACATCTATCTACCCTCTAATGTCAGGGCTCTGTCAGCTAAGGAATATAACCGGCAACCTAACAAATTAACTAAACCATAATTGACAAAAAGATAAGGATAATGTTTATAGCCTAGAAGGACCATTTCAACATAAACAGCTATTACCCATTACATATCGTCTCTAACCATGTAATTTCCAAATTAATAGAGTGAAAATAACATAGCTGAGCGCATTAAATTATGCGACAACACTCCTAAAATAAACCCGAAAAAAATTCCATTCTTTTCTATCGATACTCATTATTACCGAAAAAACATTTTAGTGGATAAATTGCTTACCCAGTTAAAACTTTAAGGGAATCATTAACGTGTCATGGATATTTTCTTCATTATGAAATGCCCGCTAAATGCTGTTTACGGAAGATACAAAATATGCGAAAGATACAATGTAAGGTTTATGAAAAATCACGGCTACGTGGTTATTTTATTTAACGAAGGTCTGTTTGCACTCACATATAGTTGTTGTTATAAGGCATTACTTCTTGGCCAATCGAAGTGATAGATTCCGTTACAGGCAGGTAACATCTTTTCCACGTTCCTAGATACGGAAACGGCAAATCTCTGAGTAGGCTCTCCTAACCAGTAAGTCCTTTGATTTGGACTTTGACCGGTGTTTCCTGAGAAGACATAATATATTATAATAACCTATGTTGTTATCGGTAAACTAAATCATTTTACGGCTAAAGCAACCTACATCTATTTAAAGTTGCTAGGCAGTTTTCTATCGCTATTCCTACCTTTAATGCGGAGATGGAGAATCGATAGACGTGGGACCGCGGAGCTGCGAGATAGATAGTACATTAAAATAAAAACAGTTCCCATTTACCCTGATATCTAAAGAAACTATTTCCCGCACCTCAGTAAGACGTCTTAACGTTCATGTAATACTCTTGTATAGTGTGTACTGTGAAAAGATATGCCTCGGGCATGGTCTGGCCACGAATGAAGATGGCCGCCTAAGCTGAGAGCTCCGCTCCGTGCCGGTCCCTGAGTGGAGACGACATCCTCTTGTAAGTGACTAGGGGAACTCTAGGTTCCTCTCTTCGCCCCCTGGATGTTGGCGATATACCATGGACCAAGGTTTAGGGCGACCAGCCCGGACAGAATCACCAGGGACACCAGGAATCAACGGCGGACCTAGAGCATTAGTGCAGACAGCGGCCATTGCACAGAATCCTGGCCCGGCCCCTTCTATCTAGATCTGGAGCTCCACGGGCTTGGCTCCCCTGTCTCACTGAAGGAGACTACGGGGATTGAGGGCTGCGAACCCCACAGGCAGCGATGCCCACCCCCCCTGATTATATGGGGGCCTGGCGCAGCGCAACTGGAACCGCGCCGACAACTAAGACCTGGCCATGGGACCGGCACCTCTCGGCAGCGGGTGGGCCCGGGGTTGGCACTCACACACTGACATCGGCAAGGCCTGGAGGACCTGCGATAGCTTGGCGTGTACCCTCAGGGCAAGCGGCAGCCCTTGGGTGGAGGCCAGGCCCCGCCCTCAAATACGGAGCCTGGAGGCTCTGGCCCAGCACTGTCCTCAACGCTTGAGGGAGGACAGGGCCGAAGCCGGACACTGGATACGCTGCTAGCGCTGTTCCATCGAGCTCTGCATACCAGAGTCTCCTGAGCCCACCAAAATACCAGTGCCTGCATGGGTGCCCTGCCGAACACCCGGGGATTGTGACGCCAGGGAGAAAGCTGCACCATTAAGGAGGTGAGGAGGGGGCACAAGTGGAGGTGCTGCAACCTACATGACTATCTCTTCCCACCCTGGTCGACACTCTGGCTTCACAAGCCTGGGCCAGATCGGAAAGGCTCCACAAGCCTGGGCCAGATGGGGAAAACCCTTGCCTGAAGAGAGCCAGCCCTGTGACCTACTCAGCCTCCACAGCCACCCTCCTCCCCCATTGGAACCCCGCCCAGACAGGTGACTGGTGGGACTGCTCTTCGTCCACAGGCCATTCCTGGTGACGTACAAACCTTATGCCAGACCTGACAACATAGTCACCACCCCCGGGATGGCATTGTGGCCTACACCGGGATCTTCGGGGAGGTGCCTCAAGTCCCTCTTATTACAAAGAACAGTGGTCCCTATGTGCATTTAATATACAGTACAAAATAATCATATACTTGATAAGTAATATGTCTTCTGTCCGTCCGGACAGGGTTTATTTAGCTTTAGATCCAAAGATGAGGTATTTTTAAAAGGGATGTCAAGTGGGCACAGCCGTGACCCTCAACATACAAGACAAAACAACAGAAAAGCAATGTAAACAAGGCAAAAGAATAAGTCTGCGTACTTGTACTTCAGTAAGGCAGGCATAAATTACAGAAAAACACTCCATTGCATTTTGTGAATTTTGACATAAATAATTCGCATATGGGGTTTAAAAGTCGACGACGTTTCGATGCCTATAAGAATGGAGGCATCATCATCAGGACAAGAGTTGACACTATTGTTGTCTTGAACAAGAGCAATATATAATGCCTTTCAATTACATTTACTATTACATAAATGGTTACAGTGGAAAAGAGAGGGGAGGGAAAAACAGAGAGACCGAGAGTTAGGGTAATTACAAGAAATGAAGGCATGTCTCAATGATCCTTAAGTTGTGATAAGAGTGGGTGCTTGTGGGTGAAGCATGGATAAAAAGTGAATAAAAAGTTAAGTAAAAAATGTTACCGACGTGGTGACTTATTCGGCGTGGTGACCCTGAAATTTTCTAATAACATAGTAATTTTCTGCTTTGCCGTGGTATTTTGAATTCAGTCAGAGTGATCGTGAAATGGCAATTAGAGGCTTGGACCGGGCGCAAATCTCAGTGATACCGGCAGGTATTGAGTGCATTGAGAAGTGGATTGGCAGTGTGCATGCACGGCGGTATTCTCGGGATTGATGCATGACAGTACTGCGTTATGAAACGGGCAGTGGAAGTGCACGATACCGCAGGGTGAACTATGGCCTGTAAGCATGCTAGCGTAGGTGAACAGGAAGTATTGTAGTACATACTTCATAAAAATGAAAAGCTGGATGTGAGGAAATCACTCCCCGGATTGCCTGATCGATGGATCTGGCGGTTGCGTGTTGGCTTAGTCGGCGAGTCTGTAATTATAAAAAGTGGCAATTTATAATACAAACAGAGATGCGCGTGCTTGGCATCTACTGCACAGAAAAACGGTAGCTGTTTACCTGATAGACCCGGTTGCTCAGAACAATGTTCGTTAATAGGAAAGTTATGCCGGGACTCTGACGCTGCAATGGCGGAGGAGCGCGATGGCTACCTGACAAGTGCAAAACGGAGGTGTAGATTACACATTGGCATATCTAATTTAAAACCAAACAGAAGCGGGAAGAGGAATTTGGCATCAGTGTATTTCAGTAATACATAAAAACCTTGTTACAATTTACAGCAGGGAAGTCCAGTCCTCAATCCGGTTTAACCCATTATGTATGCTGTTACAGCGCAAAATCCATTGCAGTTCTTCTTTATTTAACAATTGAGCCATGTCTGCTCCCCGAGGGGGCGGTTTGATAATTGTGATCACTGTCCATTTATGTATTACTGAAATACACTGATGCCAAATTCCTCTTGCCATTGATTTTAATACTTTGCATGCTCACTACACTTTATTTTCACCACCTTAAAATGGCCGCCGTTTTCACCTCCCTAGCCATCATAGCCTTAGTAAGTCCTTCCACGCTGTTTACCGCATTCCAGTTCCAGTAAAAGCCCGGGAACCTGAGCTCACTGACTACCAGATCGCCACACCCGCCATAGTGCCGTCGCACTCTTCGAGTAAGTAAGCAGCCGCTTCCCGCTTCTGTTTGGTTTTAAATTAGATATGCCAATGTGTAATCTACACCTCCGTTTTGCACTTGTCAGGTAGCCATCGCGCTCCTCCGCCATTGCAGCGTCAGAGTCCCGGCATAACTTTCCCATTAACGAACATTGTTCTGAGCAACCGGGTCTATCAGGTAAACAGCTACCGTTTTTCTGTGCAGTAGATGCCAAGCACGCGCATCTCTGTTTGTATTATAAATTGCCACTTTTTATAATTACAGACTCGCCGACTAAGCCAACGCGCAACCGCCAGATCCATCGATCAGGCAATCCGGGGAGTGATTTCCTCACATCCAGCTTTTCATTTTTATGAAGTATGTACTACAATACTTCCTGTTCACCTACGCTAGCATGCTTACAGGCCATAGTTCACCCTGCGGTATCGTGCACTTCCACTGCCCGTTTCATAACGCAGTACTGTCATGCATCAATCCCGAGAATACCGCCGTGCATGCACACTGCCAATCCACTTCTCAATGCACTCAATACCTGCCGGTATCACTGAGATTTGCGCCCGGTCCAAGCCTCTAATTGCCATTTCACGATCACTCTGACTGAATTCAAAATACCACGGCAAAGCAGAAAATTACTATGTTATTAGAAAATTTCAGGGTCACCACGCCGAATAAGTCACCACGTCGGTAACATTTTTTACTTAACTTTTTATTCACTTTTTATCCATGCTTCACCCACAAGCACCGACTCTTATCACAACTTAAGGATCATTGAGACATGCCTTCATTTCTTGTAATTACCCTAACTCTCGGTCTCTCTGTTTTTTTCCCCCCCTCTTTAGGTCTCGCGCCTGCGATGCATATGGCAAAGCCATATGCATCGCGCCAGGCGCGATACTATAGTTGCGGAGTCTGCTTCCCAGGAGACAGAGACTGGCGCGCGCACGCTCAGGAAAGCGATCGGAGCCGGCCGCGCGCGCGCGTTCCCAATCTCCTGTCTCTCTGGCGAAGCAGCTGAGCCGCGATCTTTCTTCTTCCCTCATCGTCTCGAATCTTAGATGACACAGAAACGATCAGCACCAGCCGAGCGCAGTGTCACAGAAACCCCTGGATCCTGTGAAAATGCATCGGGTAAACAAAGATGCTGTATGATCTGTGACTCGCCAGTGGTAGCACGGTAGAAGCAGCGCCAAGAGGACAGCAACACTTCCGCCTCAGAGCGCAGTCTTTTTAACGCTGATTTATTTGTCTTTAGAAATGTATTCCCCCTGCCTCCCCCCACCCCTGTCGGGCCGCCTTGCCACGCCCCCCTAAACATGAAGTTTCATAACCTGGGGAAGCTTAAAATATAAGCGGCGCCAAGAGGTCAGCAAAGCTTCTGCCTCAGATCGCATATTTTTAAACGCTGATTTATTGATATTTAGAAAAAGAGACAGTTATTCCCCCGCCTCCCTGCACCCCCCACCCCGGCCGGGCTGCCTTGCCACACCTCCTATTCCTGGTACTGAACTTTGAGGGTCTGGGTGCGTGCGCAGTGCAGGCTTGCCGTTTGCTCGGCTCTTTTAGCGGTGCGGGGGGGGGTCCGAGCTGCCGACATCAGGCACAACAGTATCACCGGCAACCGGAAGCAGAGCGACGAGCCCGGGTGAGCAGCTGTAGCCCCGCCCTGCAAGGGAGCCATGTGAAGCTCTTGAATCTGGGAGGAACGACTGAAGCAGAGTCTGCTGTGGGGGTGAGTGCTGGCTATGTCAGGGGGTGTATGGCAGGAGAAGAGGGGTGCACCAGCAGACTGTGTAACAAATCATTGATGAGTGATAGGAGGGGCTAGTTTCTGACATCCACTCCATAACAAGGCATTGAAATGAACGCAATAAAGATTGTTACTTCTTGTCAACGTCTATATAGACACAAGTGTGCACCTATTGGAAGCATATACTCACAACTCAGGCTGCCTAAACACAGACACACAGCAAACGTCATTAACTATTGACATCAGCCAGAATTCACAGGAAACAATGCAAAACCCAAAGTACAAATGTACATTGACAATAAAGTGATGAGGACCACATTTCTCAACGAAACATGCACAATAAAGGCATCTTCTCAGGAACATTCTGCACCATAAACATGTACAAGAAAAAACCATAGCAGAGTATTTATTGGCAGTAATCATCTAAGTAAACTTCGCATAACCTCCACGTGCTCTACTTCTGAATTATGAAACCAGACAGTCTCAGTAAACAGTTTCTCCCATGAAAACGTAACAGATGGATACAACCAATCAGTGGCATTGCATCACACAGCGTTGAATGCAATTTCTTTCTTCGCATTGACATTACCCAGCGTTGGTATCAATACTGCAGATTGCCGTGGCTAAAAGTCCTCACAACACAAATTACACTCGCATTTCTCTTCTTTATTCTTCCTTGGGCTGTATGATGAACATCCTTTTCTCCACATCATCATAACATGACAAGTATTTTGTCAATGAACAAAGTGATGAAACCCCCATATTCTCTACAAAACCCCATCCCAAACACACAGATGGAAGTATTTCTTCGTAGTCAAGCACTTATAAAGATTACAACATTTACATTACAACAGGTCCTTTTCTATTGCTATACATCTTGTATCCTCAGCCCTCCTTTTCAAACCATCCTTTTATTTATCTGTGTCTCCAGCCTTGAATGGAAAGTTAGTTTCCCATTCCACACTCCTTCACGGGACCTGCCCCGGCCACAAGCAAAGTTCTGAGCAGAACTGCTGAAAAAGAAAAGTGAGGTAATGGTACCCGTCAGACGGTGAGTAAAATACAATGTACTGCAGACACATGCTATGCAGGCAGTGCTACTGTCTCCATGCTGCTCTCTGTGTGTGTCATGTTGCATGTGAGGGAGAATGTGCACAAGGCTCTGCAAACAGGGCACTAGAGGGACCAAACGCTCGCTACACAATTGTGAGCTTGTCTAAGGGTCATTTAGAAGTGCACACCTCCTGGAAGTATCTTTTTGTTGACAGATCACAAAAATCTATTTGTCATTAATCATACATTTTATCTGTAAACCAGAGCAGTTCTAGGACAGATCCCCAGATCAGACTCAAAGTGTACATTATCACACACACCAATGTTGTTACACCGCATCCTGAAGGTGTATCTGCTCCCAGCAGTCAAGTGAAAGTTCTAACCTCCCGCATTTATAAGACAGTCCACAATGTCAGACAAACTTAAGTATCCATTGCATTATGCCTCTTCTTTGTAACTTCTGACCCTTATGCCCTTTCTAGTGGACTCAGCGTCTTCACACTATGTCTTCCTCAACCTAGACAACTCTACATGCCAGAACAATTCTCAAATAGGCAGAGTCTCTCCACATTGTGCCTTCCTCAGGTTGGCCTGCTCCCTCAGTGCCCCACCAGGAACTTGATGTTATCATCTAGGTGCCTGGATAACATTTCTTGATTCTGACAGACACAGGATCTTGAGGAACCACATGGCATCTCACACAGAAGCATGACAAGACCTGATCCCAGAACAAGGAAGGAACCAGGTGACCCACAAGGTACAACACCTGTTCACCTCTTTTCCAGTACTAGCAGTGTAAGCGATGAATGTAGCACTGTACAAAAACTGCAAAGCTTAACAAAACCAAGGACATGCATATCAAGCCCTTGCAGAGCACTTTTTTTTAAAGAATATATATATATATATATATATATATATATATATATTACCTACTGGCGGTCGCCAGTAGGTATATATAGTTAGGATTTTTTCTCTATGGGTTTTTTGAAAATTCTATGTCTAATAACTTTGGCGTTTGTGGACGGAATCGGCTGAAATTTTCAGGAAAATGGCACATTTTGTTTCTGAGCAGCCCTTGAAAATTTGGGGGGGGTTCGTCCAGTGGGGGCCGAGAAAAAAGGGGGGTCCCAAAACGTGTTTTTAACATTGAGTTTTCCATAGGGCGGTTGGCCTCACTTTTAGCCCGAACGGCTGAATGGATTTGCACGAAACTTGGCAAAATTGTAGGGACTGGTAGCCCGATGTGCCTTTTGTAGGTCTCAATATATGTGCTCCAGTGGATTTTGAGAAATTAACGTTTAAAAAAAGATATATATCTGTAACAGCGGACCGGTTAGCGCTCTGGTTCGCGGACTTTTCGCGCAACGGAGCTTTGTGAAGCGAAGCTGATTGGTTCTCCGGCGTCTGTCAACATTCCAAACAGTCCGTAGCGGCCGCCATCTTGTCTCTCGGTAGGATCGAGAGACAAGAGGAGGTCAAAACAAAGGGGGAAATAACTATAAGGGGGCATAGTAGATCCTCGCTGACCCCCTAGGTTTGATGTGGAGGTTTTAAAAGGGCCCCGCGGGGCAAAAAATAATAATAATAATAATAATCGAACGGCTGAATGGATTTGCACGAAACTTGGCAAAATTGTAGGGACTGGTAGCCCGATGTGCCTTTGCTAGGTCTCAATATATGTGCTTCAGTGGATTTTGAGAAATTAACGTTCAAAAAAAGATATATATCTGTAACAGCGCACCGCTTCGCGTACTTTTCGCGTTACGGAGCTTTGCGAAGCGAAGCTGATTGGCTCTCCGGTGTCTGTAAACATTCCAAACAGTACGTAGCGGCCGCCATCTTGTCTCTCGGTAGGATCGAGAGACAAGAGGAGGCCAAAGCGAAGGGGCAAATGACCATAAGGGGGCATAGTAGATCCTCGCTGACCCCCTAGGTTTGATGTGGAGGTTTTAAAAGGGCCCCGCGGGGCAAAAAAAATAATAATAATAATAATCGAACGGCTGATGACCATAAGGGGGCATAGTAGATCCTCGCTGACCCCCTAGGTTTGATGTGGAGGTTTTAAAAGGGCCCCGCGGGGCAAAAAAAAATAATAATAATAATAATCGAACGGCTGAATGGATTTGCACGAAACTTGGTAAAATATTAGGGACTGGTAGCCCGATGTGCCTTTGCTATGTCTCAATATATGTGCTTCAGTGCATTTTGAGAAATTAACGTTCAAAAACAAGATATATATCTGTAACAGCGCTCCGCTTCGCGGAGATAAAATTATATGTGTATTACCTAGCTGTTGCTAACACCAGTTAGCGACGGCTAGTAGGAGATAGCGACCATCTTGGGTCCCACTTTGCATGTGAGTGATATTTATCACTAATGACATGCAAAGTGGGCATGCCAAGATGTTAGCGACTGGAAACAGTCGCTAACATCGCTATCTCCTATTATCAACTTTTGGAAATATTCGAGATAAGCGCGAATATCTCCAAAAAGTAACAGCTGCCCTGAGCAGTTCTTAGCCATGTTATCCAATGGGAGGTGGATAACATGGCTAAGAGCATTAGCTCGGTAATGCATGAATATCGCGGAGTTTTCAGCGACATTAATGCATTGCGCTCGTTTTTTATCGTATTTGCGATAAACCTTGATAATAGCAAGGTTTATCTGCGATAATTTCTGACGGTAAAAAAATCTTTGCAATGCATCGTTAGGGATAAATATCGCTTAACTTTGGTAATATGCCCCAACGTCTGTTAACGTTCGATTCGAAGGAAATCAGGAATTGTTGAAAAACATTGTGTGCGCCATCTTGTCTTTTTTCAAATGCCACACTTTTGTCGTGCACGGCAGCCATTTTAGATGCCTTGACCAGATCCACTCTGTGAACGCTGTCGATCCTTAGCATGGCTCCCCACCCTCGCAAGCATCTCCCCCAGGCAGTGGTCACCCCCGCTCTCTGTTTTATGCATGGGTAATAAACCTCCCCCCATCTGCGCTGTTCTTCCCTGAGAATCACACCCTGTGCCCGCCCGACACCTCCCTTTCGCCCTATTCACTACCGCACCCTCTGACACTCCTTTTCCTCTGTGTCCGATTGTCCAGGCCGGTCCTAGGCTATCAGCTAGCCCTGCAGATGTAGTTTATGGCCACAGCTGTAAAGAATCACCCGTCTTCAAAGGAGTTATAGTAGATCAAGGCCCACACTCGATGAGATCCGTCACAGCAGAAGCGTTGCTATTATCTGAAAACCATTCTGTATTGTGATTGGGGAGGGGACCGAGCGTGAAGCGGAAGATTCCAGGGATGACTCTTTGTACATCAAAGTTTTTACAATTATGTGTCACATTAAAAATATATAGCACTCCGACAAAGTAGTAAGATTATAAAACTTTAATAATTTATAAATATATACAAGAAAACAAAAATAGTAATAACATATAAACATTTTTAGAGAAAAACAACGAAGTAGCGGTCGGCTGTGCGAATAGTCCCAACGCAGCACAACGTCCAGATTTCCGGCGTGGGGCGTCGCGGGGGGTGGGTGATCAGTAGCAAACTGTTGTGCGAATAGTTCCAAGGCAGCAGAACGCGCCGAAATCTAGATGACACAAAAGTGATGTCTAGTAAGTTGCCACCCAGCAAATAACGGCGTGGGGCGTCGCGGGGGGTGGGTCATCAGTAGCAAACTGTTGTGCGAATAGTTCCAAGGCAGCAGAACGATGGCACCAAGGTGATGTCCAGTAAGTTGCCGCACTGGTTTTGGTATCGTACAATGCTGCTCCGAATAACGGCGTGGAGCGCCCCGGGGGAGGCGGCGTGAACGGGCCTCTCCAGGTGGAGTCTCGTCTGTTGTAGTGGGGCGCCCCTTTACCGTTTCAGTTGCCATTCCGTCCGCTTTTGGTCCACTGTGTCAAAATCCGCCATTCAGCTGAGTTGCGCCCACTCTTGCGGTGCAGCGATAGGCGGCTGTCACAGGACTCTCAAAATGGCGGCAGGCTGTTTCCTTTTTGGGCCTGGTCCACTGAAATGGCCCTGGGACACCTTGGAAATCGGACGCTTGTCTGCTAGGTCTTGGACCCCATTCTCGAAAGCGTCCCCTCCGCCTTGAGAATTCATCAAAAGTTTTGGGGGCCCCGACTCCTGCAGGCTTCTGGTGGGGAGCGGCTGCCATGATTGCTCGCGGAATGACCACGACGGAGCTACGAGATGGTGGTGCTCTCATGGTGACGCCAGCTTCAGTCTGAAACATCCAGAAACAAGGTGGGGCTTTCATCGTTTGGGGGGAAAAAAAAGTTTTCATCCAATGAAAAGTGTTGTTTTTAGGTCATATGATCAAGCCTTCCATCATTAGGAAACCAAAAGTAAAATGAACCAATGAAAAGTTTTATAAAGAAGTCACATGACCTGTTATGCGGCATAGGGTATAAAATGCGGAGAAAATACGTTGGCACGTGAGGCGGCGTCAGTAGCGGACCGATGTGCGAATAGGCCGAAGGCAATACAACGCGCCAAGATCCGGATGGCATCGAGGTGGTGTCATAGTTGAGAGTTCTGAGCAGCGGTTGTAACACTGTCTGAAGCTTATTTGCAGCTGCTGCAGCTTCACTACGCGCCAAGATCCGGATGGCACCGAGGTGGTGTGTAGCAAGTTGCCGCACTGGTGTGGCCATCCTACAATGCTGAAAGTCGGCGTGGGGCGCCCCGTTGGCCTGTGAGTTTGCGTCAGTAGCGGACCGATGTGCGAATAGGCCGAAGGCAGCACAACGCGCCAAGATCCGGATGGCACCGAGGTGGTGTCTAGTAAGTTGTCGCACTTCTGTGGCCATCCTACAATGTTGAAAGTCGGCGTGGGGCGCCCCGTTGGCCTGTGAGATGGTGTCAGTAGCGGACTGATGTGTGAATGGGGTCAAAGGCAGCGCAACAATATTTTCTACTATATTTCCGGTGTAGAAGAGACCACAAGGCGCTGAGATGCCAAGATCCGGATGGCACCGAGGTGGTGTCTTGCAAGTTGTGGTACTGGTGTGGCCATCCTACAATGCTGAAAGTCGGCGTGGGGCGCCCCGTTGGCCTGTGAGATGGCGTCAGTAGCGGACCGATGTGCGAATAGGCCGAAGGCAGCACAACAATATTTTCTGACTGACACCACAAGGCGCTGAGATGCCAAGATCCGGATGGCACCGAGGTGATGTCTAAGTTGCGGACTGATGTGCGAATGGGGCCAAAGGCAGCGTAACAATATTTTTTGTATGGAAGATACCACTAGGCGTTGAGATGCCAAGATTCGGATGGCACTGAGGTGATGTCTAGCAAGTTGGTGTGGTCATCCTACAATGCTGAAACTCGGCGTGGGTCACCCCATTAGCCTGTGAGATGGCGTCAGTAGCGGACCGATGTGCGAATAGGCCGAAGGCAGCACAACGCGCCAAGATCCGGATGTCACCGTGGTGGTTTCATAGTTGAGAGGCACTTCATCTGCAGTGGGGCGCCGAGATCCGGATGGCACCGAGGTGATGTCTAGCAAGTTGCTGTACTGGTGTGGTCATCCTACAATGCTGAAACTCGGCGTGGGTCGCCCCATTAGCCTGTGAGATGGCGTCAGTAGCGGACCGATGTGCGAATAGGCCGAAGGCAGCACAACGCGCCAAGATCCGGATGTCACCGTGGTGGTTTCATAGTTGAGAGGCACTTCATCTGCAGTGGGGCGCCGAGATCCGGATGGCACCGAGGTGATGTCTAGCAAGTTGCTGTACTTGTGTGGTCATCCTACAATGCTGAAACTCGGCGTGGGTCGCCCCATTAGCCTGTGAGATAGCAGTTCTTTGGATTTGGGCCTGGCTCGTCTGCTGTAGTGGGGCGCCCCTTTACCGTTTCAGTTGCCATTCAGCTGAGTTTCGGCTGCTCTTGATGCTACAGCGACAGGCGGCTGCAACAGGACTCTCAAAATGGCGGCCTGTTCTTTGGATTTGGGCCTGGTCCACTAAAATGGCCCTGGGACACCTTAGAACTCGGACGCTCGATTTTTTTTTTCCTTTCCTGTACATGCAAAAAAAGGTAAATGCCCGGTACGTTACACGCTTCATCTGCCACGATGAACTCTCTAGAGGAACCGAAAAAAAATATAGTTGTGGTAACTATACCATGCATCGTCATATGGAGAGGTGGCAACAATTAATTATAGTGCTGCATAAAAGAGAGATTTGGAGGAGAACCCCTGACCTGCTAGTACATTCATCAAAGAAGTGGCACTGAGAGCTTCAGAGGCAAGGGAAACGGTTCCAAATTTTTAGAAGAAATTTGGAAAGATTAAAATGACATGTTTAGATTGTGGCAAATTTATTTCATGTGGACATCTGAGTGTTACTCTAATAAATACAGCATATGAACATCATCATAGTCGATGGTTGGTAGAGACATTTTGACTATATCCTGGACCTGCCCGTCCTCGCCCAAAATGGCGCCAGAATAAATGGGACTCGTAACTCCTTGTTGTGTACTGGTTGCAGAACCTTGAAATCACGAGATACGTATGCAGTTTTGAAGCACATGGCGGGCGGGGACGAGAATTGATTGAATATTTCGACATCCCTATTGATATTAAGTTCTGATGTGTTATTGATTACTGTACTGTTGAAAGTTCGAATTAACGTCACCCATGGTACTTGCCCGCAAATGTATATCTAGATAATTTTATTGTAACTGGCCCTGTCGTATTTTAATTATAAAATGTACGTCCACCGATTCCGTAACTGTTAGACACCTTAGTTCTTGCAACCTAATGGCCCGCCCGTTACGTTCCTCTACAGTGTAAATGTCTATTTATCATATACGATTACAGTTTGCTCCGTGGCCGGCCCACGTGGTTATAGGCTCGTATTTGTATAATGAAATTTTCACAATAAAGGTTTTTAAAAGAAAACATGGTAGTAGTATATACATTGGTAAAGTTTTTAATAATAGTCACTGTTTTAGAATCATTAAAAGGCAAGTGAAATAAAGCAGACCAATTACATGAAGGGTAAAAGGTATAATACGAAGGAACGCAGTAAAGATAAATGGTCAAGGGCTGTTGTGTTTTCTATTCCTGCAACATAAAGTGATCGATAAGAATCTCATATTCAGGCGTATCGGCGACTAAGACAGCAGGTCGACCCTCTTTTGCTCAACGGCTCCGTCATGGGACGAAGAAACGCTCTTTTTCTCGAAAAAAGAATATATTTTACTTGCAGGACAGTTGTAAAATATCCGGGAAAGTACATTAGCCTGGAACATTATAACATATATTTAAGAAAAAATAATGTTCGGAAGTAATGAAAAGCGTAATTTTTAGGTCATATGATCAAGCCTTTCATCATTACAATAAGAAAAGTAAAATGAACCAATGAAAAGTTTTATTAACAAGTCACATGACTTGTTATGCTTACGTTACGCGCTGCGCGCCCCGGATGACTTCCGGATGCGCTAACGCGGCGCGTCATATGACGCATTACGCGACAACGCAGGTACAGAATATAGTCAAAATGTCTCCACCAACCAGCGGTCGGAACACAACCCCTTTCAGCAGGCTAAATAGTTCTGTTAAATGACAACAGAAGGGACAGGCAACAAGAACCATCAGTCAAAGAGGGGAGGGCTAGTTCTTCTCTACCGGGTTACATTGGGGCGCTACCGGAACTGATCGAATTGGTAGTCTACAGTGTTTCTGGATGTTTCAGACTGAAGCTGGGGTTAGCATGAGAGCAGCACCATTTCGTAGCTCCGTCGTGGTCATTCCGCAACCAATCATGGCAGCCGTTCTTTATCGTTATTTTGGGCGGGGTGGGTGGCGGAGCAGAGCTGTTTTGCAGCCATCATTGTGTGGAGTTCAGTTCATCTCACTAGTTTTGTATTTGTCATGAGGGGTTGTTCCTAATGTTTCTATTTTAGCGAGGTCAAAAAGAGATCCCATTAGTGGCCTACTGATTTTGCTCGATTCCTTTTCTTTTTTTTTACACGATTTTTCGTTATCTGCAAAGACTAAACAGAGTATTGCGACTCTGTGTTTGTTTGTAAATAGAGAATGAACCAAAGAGAACTAATTCTAAAACAGTAAATACTTGGATAACAATGAATCAAATGGAGAGAGAAGCAGGCACGACGGATTACAATGGGGGCAAAGACCTGCGTTAACTACCTTTCACTATCTGCAAAGAGAGAGTACTCCTAATAGAAATGAGGGGGGGGGGGCACCATTCAAAGCAGATCAGTGTGCATAAACACGAAAATGTTTTCACTTACCACGTACTTGACATTCGACAGCTTATGATATTTGCTATTAAAAAACCATTGAAATTCACTGAAAAAACCATAGGTTATAGACCATATATAGTTAGGAATTAGCATTTACAAAACCTTGAAAATTCACTGAAAAAACCATAGGTTATAGACCATATATAGTTAGGAATTAGCATTTAAAAAACCTTATTTTACTCACACAAAACCATTGAAATTCCATATATAGTTAGTTGCACTAACTATATATCGCGCACCTGCAATCCACTGCTGATGATGTCACATATTACATCATTCATGACATGGTCAGTGACATCACTGATGACATCACTGATGACATCTCAAATGACATCACTGATGACATCACTGATGACAACATCCAGTGACTGTATGTTTCTGTAAAGTTAAAATGTGTCTTACATATTGAAGAATGAGTGGAAGTATAAGTGTCTGGACAAAGGATTTAGTAGGTGCATGACTGAATGCATGAGTGAGTGATTAAATGTGTCTCACTGAGTGCATGGGTTAGTGACTAAAGTGTCTTAATTTGTGCATCATTATGTCTGTTGTTCTGTAAACTGCTGCATGTTTTGATCAGTAGCTATATGATTAACTATATGGGTTACTGATTGATTGTCCAAGTATTTGTATGGGAGACTGAGTGTGTGTGTGGCTGGCTGGGAGGTGTGTGACTCTGTGCAGATCAATGTGTACTTGTATCAATGATTGTATAACAAGGTAAGTATGTGTTAGTATATGTTTGAAAATGTAAGGTGCTCTATGTTTAACTGTATAGACAAGAAAATGGAAGTGTCATTGATTCTTTACAGGACTGACTAGGTGTGTGAGTAACTCCATGGATGAGTGGCAGACTGTGAGTGTCTGTATAGGTGTATGAGTGCATATGATAGTGTTGTAAAGATGAGTGATTGTATGTATGAATGATAGTATGGGTGAATGAGTGAAGGTGTGTGTAGACGTAGGAATCAGTGAGTGCGTATGTAGTAACTAGTATTGGTGTGTCAATGGTTTCAAAAATTATATTCTGTATTTAACACTGGGTGAAACAGAGGTTATATTAAAATGTGAGGAGATGCATTGTATTGTCACATGAATGATATCATCAGTGATGTGGTCATTGATGTCAAATGAGATGTCATCAGTGATGTCATCAGTGATGTCATTTGAGATGTCATCAGTGATGTCATCAGTGATGTCACTGACCATGTCATGAATGATGTAATATGTGACATCATCAGCAGTGGATTGCAGGTGCGCGATATATAGTTAGTGCAACTAACTATATATGGAATTTCAATGGTTTTGTGTGAGTAAAATAAGGTTTTTTAAATGCTAATTCCTAACTATATATGGTCTATAACCTATGGTTTTTTCAGTGAATATATATATATATAAATATATATATCTATGCTTTTTAACTGTTCCCTAGTCTAATGTCAACCTGGTTCTATTACAAGAGTATGAGTCACAGAGACAAAGTTCTGCCTGCAGTTGATTTTCAAATGCTTGGAACAGACCTGTCAAGTTAGCAAAGTCCTTGCATGAATACTCGTCCAGTCCAGCTTTTTGTTAGGTCTCGACTATTCTACCCCGCAGGGATAAATAGACAAGAGTAATGTAGTTGAAACAAACTCTCTGACTAAGAGGATTCCAAGCCGGATTCCTCCCAATGCATGTTGTCTACTGAAGCGTTAAGCTTCGCCAGGCGCGCGCTTGGCCTGCTTATTCCCTCCCACTCCTGCTTGCTCCCCTGCTCCCCCTCCCCCACGCCTCGCACCAGACTACCATTTGCCGCACGCATCAGACTTTCACGGCCCCACATTATTTTCACTTTCGCGGCAAACAGCCTGCCCATTTGATGCGCCTCTAACAGCTACAGTAATGAGCCGCTGTGCCGGCCTCCAACTTGCCCTCCTTCCCTCCTCCCCTACAGCAGCTGATCAGCAGCATAAACTGCCGCTGCAGATTTAAATGTATTTTCTGTTTACTTCCCTTCGCTCCCCCCACGCATGTATACTTTCCGTTCTTCAATGTTTTCAGGAATGTGTGAGTTAAAGTGCAGTGTTTTCTTTGTTTCCGCCTGGGGTATACTTTGCACACGGTGCTTTAAATGATGTGCTTTTGTTTGTATTGCTTCTTCTCCAGCCTACATTGGATGCATTTTTACAAACAATGTTAATTTTAAAGCAAAACTTTAATCATGGTTATTCTATTTAAAAATAAAAAAAACGGGGGAGGAGGTAAACGTGTTATGTTATACATTTCTGAACATAAAATGAAGCCCCACAACTTATCAGTTGTGTGCCCGTCCTCCTCCATCTGGCTGAGCTCCATGCAGCATCAGCAGACCTGCGTCTACCATCAGCTCTTCCTCCCCAGCCTATGTTTCTGAGAGTCTGGGCTCCTCTGTCGGGAATCTACCTTTAATTTATCTGGAATGGTTGTTCAGCGCACGGGAAGATACATTTATTATTTATGTGCATAGTAACCTTACTCCATCACAGCAACATACAACTCGAAGCCCTGGTACATGAAATCTACCCTTGTGCTGTACTACCACTGTACAAGCACTCGTTCTCTCTTCTCTTTTCTCTGTCAACATTTCTCCTCCTTCTGGGTATCTTTCTATTCCATTGCTCTCCTCAAATACTAACTAGCTCTGTCTTTGTCGCATATTTATTTGCCCCTACACAGACACTCTTACCTTGCTGTTTCATTCTCTATCTCTGACCTCAGTACTTATATATATATATATTACATTATACTGATTTCGCACTCTGTCCACACAGTTTGATATATGCCCCTTACCACAAATTCAGTCTGACCTCAGAATATTTCTTAAACAACGAGGGGTTGGGCAATATCTACGCCTAAACAGCACCACCACAGCATTACTCAGCACACAACAATATCGCTCCGGGCCACCACAGCATCACTCAGCAACACCACCACTCAGCAACACCACAGCATCACTCAGCAACACCACAGCATCACTCAGCAACACCACAGCATCACTCAGCAACACCACCGCCTCACTCAGCACCATCACAGGATCACTCCGCAACACCACATCATCACTCAGGGCCACGCATGATTCACTCAACACCACCACAGGATCACTCAGCACCACCACAGGATCACTCAGCACCACCACAGCACCACCACAGCATCACTCAGCACCACCACGGCATCACTCAGCACCACCACAGCATCACTCAGCAACACCACAGCATCACTCAGCAACACCACAGCATCACTCAGCAACACCACAGCAATACTCAGCAGCACCACAGCATCACTCAGCACCACTCAGCACCACCTCATCTTCACTCAGCACCACCTCATTTTCACTCAGCACCACCACAGCATCACTCAGCACCACCACAGCATCACTCAGCACCACCACAGCATCACTCAGCACAACCACAGCATCACTTAGCACCACCACAGCATCACTGGTTCAAATATGTTCTCTCAATGTTTCAAGCTTTATTACAAATGTCACAAAAAGATGTTATTTGACTTCTGTTCTTGGATTTTCGTCACAATAAAATACACTGAACATAATCTTCACAAAAGTTATTTACAAAAGTTTAAGCTATTGCCATTATAAATTACAATAACTTTTATTTAAGTATTAAATATTTAAAAAAATTAAAAGCCATTGTTATTTGTAATAGCAATACATGTAAGTCACTTAAATACAACACATATTGCATTACAAATGCTATAGGTGTCACATTTGCGAAAGTTATGACTATTGGCATTGTAAATGACAAAGCTATTATTTTCACTATTTTCAAAACCAACACATACATAAAAAATGTGTCATTTACAATACCAATAGCTCAAACTTTCCTAATGCGAGACCTATTGCATTGCAAATGCTTGTTTTTCCACTGTAACCATTTATGTAATAGTAAATGTAATTGAAAGGCATTATATATTGCTCTTGTTCAAGACAACAATAGTGTCAACTCTTGTCCTGATGATGATGCCTCCATTCTTATAGGCATCGAAACGTCGTCGACTTTTAAACCCCATATGCGAATTATTTATGTCAAAATTCACAAAATGCAATGGAGTGTTTTTCTGTAATTTATGCCTGCCTTACTGAAGTACAAGTACGCAGACTTATTCTTTTGCCTTGTTTACATTGCTTTTCTGTTGTTTTGTCTTGTATGTTGAGGGTCACGGCTGTGCCCACTTGACATCCCTTTTAAAAATACCTCATCTTTGGATCTAAAGCTAAATAAACCCTGTCCGGACGGACAGAAGACATATTACTTATCAAGTATATGATTATTTTGTACTGTATATTAAATGCACATAGGGACCACTGTTCTTTGTAATATGTAATGCCCAAGGTCCCTACGCTATACCTTAAGGGTTCCCTTGTTCTTTTGAATCAAGTCCCTCTTAGCCCACCTTTACACTGCAGGGCACTACCGGCGCATTGGGGCTACAGTGGCAAACCGAGGTTAGGAGCGGTCCAGATGAGGAGACCCTACCCTCCACACCTATAGGTGTCGTGATACAACTTCTCCTCCTACCACAAAGAGCAGCTTGACTCCTAGTGGCAACCTAGGCCCTGCGTCACCCGCCATCTCCCCCCCCCCCCCCCCTCCAACACGGGCGATTGGGGAACCTCTCACACTAGAGCCACAGTTCAGCAGGCTGAGTGCCCCCCCCCTCCCTCCCCCCCCCCCCCCCATCCTGGCCTCTGGGTGCTGCACGGAGGCCCACGCTTCAAAAGCACTGCCTCGTCGCTGTTGCCTCACTGGCTTCCTCCCCACACCACACCACACCAGGCGCACAGGAGCACCAGAGCACCAGAACTGTATACCACACTACGAATGGGGACGAATGTCTCCTTATAAACCCACACGGAAGCACTTCAGCAAATGTGCATCATGGCCACGAAGGGCGCCCCCACCCCCTTCAAGCGGTTCATCCCAGCCTCCACCAGCACCCTCACATGGTGAAACCATGGACGGCATACTGCAGGAAATAGGTAGTGGGTAGATGCCTGGAAGGGATGGAAGTTGTTAACATCTCCACGTTAACGGAGGAGGCAAAATCAATTAGAGCAGACATCACAGGGTTTCACTCGCGCGTGGAGGGGCTCGACCAACGACTAGCAGCGGTGGAGGGCACATTTAACAGACCTACACCAACTTAAGACATTAACAAATATACATTTATAAGTAACTACCAGTCATGGGCTGAATACAGCAAGGAGGACCCAAATGGTTTAACCAGCTTTCAACATCAGGATACTCTGAAAGCAATTGAATCTTCACTTAAAACTTACAGGAATCCAGTCACAGCCCTGAAGAGAGGCCCTTTGAATAACAAGGGCTTCGAAACGCGTTGGCATCCAATATCTCTAACAGGGGACCAAGTTGTAGAAATAATTAGCAACTGAAGTGATTAGGTTATATTCCGTTGCTAAGAACTAAACATCCCCGTTGGAGGACGGTGCCCCAAGTCAACATCATTTTTGTCCCCCTTGCTGTATTCAGCCCATGACTGGTAATTATGTATATTTGATAATGTCTTAAGTTGGTATAGGTCTGTTAAATGTGTTTATGTAACATGGTAAATGTCGATTTTTGCTTAAACGATTCATACTTTAAGTGATGTGTTTCATTTATGTTTGTTTTTGTAAATAGTATAAATTGTGAAGTGTCGCCCTTTGTCTTTCATTGGAGTACCTTTTGTGAACTAAACAAAAATCACTTTTACAAAAAATTTAATGATTAAATAATTGGATCAAAGTATTGTTTTGGTTTGAATCTGTCATATTAGGGACAGCACCCAAATGCCAGCTCATTTTTCTGTGTATGCATTATTGTTGACCCATTCTAGCTGTGCGACATAGGGTCTACCCCTTGTGGTATATAGCATCGAAGAACAGGGCAGCTACCTGGCGTTGTACAGCTGAGTATTACCTTCACTGTTTTGATTGCCTGTATAACTGTTTGCATTGTTTAAAACTGTTTAATGTTGTGTAATGTCAACACGACAGCAGTATTTGCTATTAGTATCATAATTGAAATGTCGGTTGGATTCCAGTTTGCAGTATGGCACATGTTTTACGATATGCTCCTACCCCTGCATGTCCCTCCCCTCTCACGGCATCGATGATGCACTAGGAGCACACTCCCGGCCACCAATGGCTTGTTGCTAGCTGCCTACTACTACCAGTAGATCAAGGACTTTGACCGCTGCCTTTTGGGCCCTCACTCCTCCCCTCCCCATTTCCTCCCCTAGTCCCACTTCTCTTCTCCTCTTTTTTGTTCCAGAGCCCCCTCTTCCATATTAACTTGGACCCTTCACTGGAGCCCGCTCCATCCGAATAGGGGTATGGGAGGAGGACCGACTGAAGGTACTACGATTCTAACCCGCATCTGCACTACACAAAGGTCTCGACAGTTCACGCTCCCCACCCCCATTAGCCACCTCCATCCATGTGCAAACCCGATATGTGTTCTGTGGCTGTTCCATACTGCCTGCCTTGTGTGCCGCTCTGTTTCCTCTGGATGTTCATAGAGTTCCCCCCGTTAACATTGTTCCCCAACTCGCGATATTCTATTCTTACTTCAGACATAACCCTGTGCTCCCAACAGGCCTTCCCCTTGGATCGGTGCGCCAGTAAGCCTAGGATCGCAGTATAAATCCCAGTGTCCCCAGTGCTGCTCAGACGTTAGCAGCTACTCCTTTCCCTTTTATCCCCCCTCCTACCCTGTCCAATCCCATTGCACCTCATCTATTAAACAGACTCTGGAGTATTTCCCCCCCATCCCTATCTGCCGTTGCCCTTAATATCGATTATACCACCTGGGCTGCAATCATCTATCACAGAAGCATGGAGCAACCCCAAAACCGTTACACCCTCTGCGTGCCAGGGGGCATCTTGTTATCCACACCCCTCCGTTATCCTCAATCCCTCCCCTCCAGGGCCTGTGCTCTCCCCTCCAATCCTTCCCGCTTCCACTCTTATCCTCCTTCCTCTTCTCTTCTGCATGTACCCTAACAACCCATCTCCTCTACTCTTCGGTCTCACACGCCCCCCTCTCGCACACCGTTTTCAGCCATCCTCCTACCTACACTCACACTCGGTGCACACCTGATTTCTGTTGCACCCTACACACTCTCCTCCCCCGTAGGGGCCCCCAGGCTCCAGCAGGTATCCTCAACTCGTTGATCACCATAACCCGGTCCATGTATGCCACACACCCTCTGCGTACCGTTACCTGGAACGTCAACGCGCTCCAACACTATAATAAAAGAAAGAAGATTCTTTCTTCTCTCCAGTCCAAACGAGTGGATGTGACACTATTACAAGAAACACACCTAGGCGCCCCCGGAGTCCGACAAGCTACGTAGGGACTGGGTGGGACAAGTGATTCACTGCAGCGTGGAACGGCCACAGTTGAAGGACTTCTCCACAAATGCGGAGTGGGTATCCCACTCCGCAAATCCCCCCCCCGGTTAAAGTGATAAAGATATAGACCCGGATGGGAGATACGCGTTCGCTAAACTACACCTCGGGGACAATCATATCTGCGTGGGTTCGGTCTACGCTCCGACAAGTGCGAAACGAACATTTCTCCTCCAACTGAACCATCTCCTAGTGGCGATAGATACTTCGCAATACCTTTTTAGGCGGAGATTGGAATCTGGTGAGGGACCTGATCCTAGACAGGACTGGCCCCCTGGACAGAAGCAATGCCACAGATCAGGCCTTAATGGAAAACGTGCTGGTGGACACAGGTTGGGTGGACCACTGGCGCCTTAGCCACCCGACAGATATGGACTTTACTTCCACCTCCCCAGTGCATGGCACTCTCTTCCGGCTGGACTACTTCGTTGACTCCCAGAGAACAATACAGCTGATCTGGGATGCTCAAATATTGGAAGCAGCACTCTCTGACCACTCCCCAGTCCTCCTATCGTTGGAAATGGAGCTAGCTCGACTGGGCCGTAAGTCTTGGGGCATGAATATTCAGCGCCATCAACACCCAAAGATAAGTCCCAGCTGAAGGTACACCTCAAGAAATACGTACTTGACAATTGAGATTCCGCGGAATCTCGAAGGACCCTCAGGGCTGCCGCGAAGGCCACCATTAGAGGCCAACCCATGAGGGACGCAGCACAGGCCAACGGACAAACAGTCACCCGACAGAAGGAGCCGGAAAAGGACATTAGGTCTTTTACCAGCCTATATACAACCCATCCTACCCTGCAGCATCATAGGTCCCAGGTTCACTCCTGTATAGCCTTAAATGGGCTTTGCACTCTAAAGCAGAATACGCTTGCTGTGGATAAAGGGAATGCATTATGAACAGGCTGAGAAGGCGGGCAGACTATTAGCGGCGCAGCTTCATCAACTGAAAGCGATCATGGCCATCCCAGCCATATGTTCAGCAGGAGGTATGACCCTTACTCGCCGACAGGATATTGTGAAGAAATTTGCTTTGTTCTATTCATCCCTTTACATCCCGGGAGCCCAAGTTGAGGAAGATAAATTGACATCCTTCCTACGGGACGCAGACATTTCCTGACTATCCGATAAGGGGGAAGAGTTCCTCGACGGGGAAATCCGAGAGGAGATCGCACTGGGTATCTCAAAACTGCTCTACCACAAAGCTCCCGGAGAAGACTGTTTCCCAACAGAGTTTTATAGAAGGGCAGGAGAGGAGATTGTTGACACATTGCACACTGCATTCCAGGAGGCAGAACGAATGTCTTCCTTGGGGCCTCTCTCTACCAGGGCGATGACTGCCATCCTGCCCAAACCCAGGAAGGATCCTATGCTGTGCTGCAGCTACCGCCGCATTTCTTTACTGAACTGTGACATCAAAATCCTGGCCAGCGTCCTGGCCTCCCGTCTATGCAAAGTTGTCCCCTCCCTGGTGCATCACACACAAGTGGGCTTCGTAACTGGACGCTCCTCCAGGAACCATTTGCCACCTTAACCCATGCACTCTGGTCAGCTAAAGACCTGCGAGCCAATGCGTTAGCACTTTCTTTTTTTTTCTTCTCCTTTTTTAGTCCTCATTAATAAACTTATGCTAGGGTGTCAAGAGGATCTAAAAGACTGTGGCCCGATCTCACCACCAGGAAAATATGTAAACATCCCTGGCTAAGAAACCAACCTGCCCCATCAAAGATCTGACTCCTCTGTACAGGTGCTGCCAATATCCGGGAGAATTATGGCAGAAAACGACAACCCTTGCAACCTGTATAGCATAATGCTAATCATTGGACCAGTAGGTTATACACCAAGAAGGAGAAAATGAAAAGAAAACGAATTCAGTGTTAAGGAAATCATGCCTGTAAAGTGATGCTTACACCAGTCATTCCAGAGCTCCCAAAACGTTGTTCTCTTTGAGTGAAAAGTGCCCCGATCAAGTTTAGATATTCTTTGTACTGATTATATCCATTCTGTTTCCAAAGGGGGACAAGGGCAAATCCACTTAATACATAACTCTCTTCGTGCAAGGAGAATTAAAACAAAAGTGAGTGATTTTTTTTTGTGCCTTGAAAAGTCGGTTTATATCCTCCCCTCCAAAAGCCACCGTGATAATGACCAAATCCAGGCTCTCCTTAATCTCTTGACCCGCAATCCCTGGAAGAGTATTACCCACCTTATGCCAAAAGATCTGGATTGAAGGGCACTGCCAGAACATGTGGACATCGTTGGTGTTTTCTTCTCCGCACTTGGGGCATTTCTTCACCTCCGACTTCCCAGTCTCAACAGTCTCCTAGTCTCCAATAGGCCTTATGGACAGTAAACATATGATTCTTTCTGAGTAGCGCAGCCTTCACAAGTAACCTCATGTAAGACATAGATACTTGCCAAAGTGATTTTAGGTCTTGGCCTGGCAGTTCCCTGCTCCAGATCTGTCAGCGAGCTTGCACTTCTTTCCCGACCAGGATTAACATCCAGTACCACTCTGAAACTTCTTTACACAAATGCGGCTGTAGCCGTATCCTGTCCTCCCAATACTGGTACCTCTTGCCGTCCTTTCCTAGGGTTTTTGCCCAGCTTGCTAATTGATCATATTTGAATTTGGAAACCGAGCACTCGGAAATCTCCAGGAAACACTGCTAGAATATAGTAGTTGATTGTCCTCTATTAGTTACCCCCATCTATGGACGCCGCACTCATGCAAAGGAGTTGCAAGTGTATCGAGGAGGCAAGCTGGAGTAACAGGAGGCTCCCAGATGAGAGCAGAATTACTGTAGTGTGGAATTTGTAAGGAAAGTCTTACTTGGTACCACAGCTTACAGATCTTTAGTCTCACTTTAAAAATGAAAAATTTATTGCATTAATTGGAACTATCTATTTAAGATAATGGAGAGCTTTGGCCTGGGCAATCAATTCATCACTACGGTAGGACTGCTATACGACCATCCACTGCACAGGTTAACTGTGGGGGCTTCGTATCTGACCCCTTTCCGATCCGTGGGGGACGTGCCAGGGCTGCCTCCTTTCCCCGCTTCTCTTGGCCATGGAGCCATAGGCGTCCACCACACGAAACTCAGCCAACATCGCGGGCATAAGACTGCCGACGGGCGACTCCAAACTCAATCTCTACGGGGAAGACGTTCCGCTCACTCTCACCGATTTACACCGCTGTCTGCCGCATTTGCTCAAAATCAACAATTTCTCATCCTTCTCAGGCTACAAAATCAACTGGGACAAAAGTGAAGTACTACCCATATCGGTCAGCACTACAAAAGCAGTCATACATGGATACCCTTTTCATTGGCAAGTCTCCCATCTGAAGTATCTAGGAATTCTGGTGAATAGAGGCATGGTGGGGATGGTCCCGGACAACCTGAATCCACTTCTTACCCAGATGAAACGGGATTTCGAAAAATGGTCTGTGTTAGGGCTCTCTATGTGGGGTAGGAGGCAAGCTGTTAGCATGGCCACCCTCCCACGCTATGTCTATGTTATTGGAATGCTCCTTCTCCAAGTGCCTCTTAACTCGCTCCACCTCATCGATTGCAGAATAAGATCATTTCTATGGGACTCTTCAAGGCCTTGCCTTGCTGTGTCAAAACTGAAGGCCTGCCGCACCAGCAGAGGAATGAGTCTCCCGTCTATAGAGCACTATGCCTAGGCTGTCCTGTTTTCAGTTTCTATTTTTGGTAAATTCTGGTGGGGTTTTCAATATCTTAAAAAACAGTTGTTATCAGTGGTTACACATTTTTACGCCACTAAAAACAACAGAAAAATTGTTTTTCCGGTGTTTATGGAACGTTTTGCTTTTATCATTGCTTGCTTTCTGCACTGAAAGAACATGGTATATAGACAGTGTGCGTATAGTGTAGATGAGGTCCAAAGAAATTTTTGCAAATTAATCTTATTGTAGTACACCATACAATACTTCTTCAGTGAGTCTTTGGTCATGTGCGCTCGCGCTTTCCTTCCCGGGTGAACTTCTGTGAAAAGGCCCTCTCAGCATTCATAGCCCCTTGGGCTGAGAACCGTCAGCTAAGGGGCACAGTTTGGATGACTCTTTCTTTGATGCCACATAAAGCATGAAATGATAAATATTTGCGTTTTAGTTCCTGGGCATAAGAAAACAGTGCACCAGAATGGACTAAAAAGTCAATAGCATCCCTCATTAACTCTGAGGATTGTAAAGATGCTTTCAGCATACCATCTAACAAGTGCAAGGATCTCCTACAGGGAATCACTTCAGCTCTGGTATCAATTTTGACAGGTCATCACATACATTTTTTATATACGTAGCTGAATCACTACAAATACAAACAATCTTACTCAGATCTTTGTTGAACTTGGAAAGAACCTTTTTTGCAGAGCATAACAAGTGACACTGCGTTCCATGTTTTCCAAAAGTCTGTTGTCACGTTTTCACCATTATCCCATATACTTGTCCCTATACCTTAGATTTAATGTGTAAAGCCTGAGGTGTTGGAAATTCACCTACTATCAATACTGACCCACTAGAAACTATGGTCTGATGTATTCAGGGCTTTTACCTATTCTCTGTGGGCAAATGTGATGACACATATTAGGAAAGATTTTTATAAAACTACCCATTTTACCTATCAGTGAAAGAATCAAATGCAGCCAAAATATCAAATGTGAGTTTGATATGTCCTGATTCTCTAAAGTTTATAAAATAATTAAACTAAACCTAAAACGTGAAACTAAACCCTGCATCTTTAGACCAAAGGCCATAAAACTGAAAAAGGTAAAAGGAAGAAGAAACAATATTTTTGTGGCATCCCTAAAGAACAAAACTCAAGCAGAATAACGTTAGCCAGTCTTTCTTACTGCTAGCTTGTATAACAAAGTTACATTTTATTAACCCCTTCAGTAAGAACAAAATGACTTTCACTTTCTTTTTCCTTTCTTTGAATGGCATTTAGTTTGTGGTTGTGCTGGTGTTTTTTCAGTGTTTATATGTTTTCACCGGTGAGGGCTATTTTTCTTTCAGTGGGGTTTTATCAGTTATTATAGGTTTAAACCTAAAACCCCACAGCCTAACTATGCCCTTGCTCTCCCAGCTGGTGTAAATGTTGCATTGGGCCCAGACCCACCACAATGGGTGCAAGTTGAACGACATCCGTTATCCGCAGATATAAGCATGTCTGCTCTGTACGGAGCAGGGAAAAGCCTGTAGGACCCCAACCACCCAGTACTCTTTGCTATGCGCAAGGCCTGGCAACAAGCTCACCTCATGCTAGCGTTTTACCCATGACTTCATAAGTAAGCCCCCCTATGGGAAAATGCAGATGTATACATTAATGGACAGAGCATATTGTGGTCCCGGGGGAAGGAAGCGGGATGTACACTCTTGACCAGCTCTTCCATAACGGAGATTTTTAAACTGTTCACTCAGATACGGGAGGAGTTTGTCCTCCCTATATCACAAATATGGCGACACACCCAACTACCTGAGGAAACTCCTCAGTCCGTACCCATGGACCTTGCTGAACTCCCCAGTGGCGTCATACTTGCACACGTGGGGTAAACACAAAGGGGTAAGGTCAGGGCTATATGGTGTACTCTCTTCCCACCTATTCTCACAAGCCGTATCGCAAGCTCTCTGTTACAGATGGCAAGCTTGGCTATCAGTAACTTACGAGGAGGATCAGTGGGAGGAGGCCCTGGTGGCCCAAGACATAGGTACCAGAAGACACACGGCTGAAGTTCTGCCTTTTCAAAGTCTTACATGACTGGCACTGGACACCAATAAAATTGAACAGAGCAGGCTTACTTCTGCTCAGGGACTGTTGGATATGCACAAACAAACGCTGTCACACAACGCATATCATCTGTGAATGCCCATCGATACAATCTTTCTGGTCCTACGTCGGCCAGGTCCTGGGGGCCTCTATGCCTCCGAACCTCCCACTTACTCCCTCTGCTATTCTCCTCCATGCTCTGTGGCACTCAGTAGAGATGCTAAAATATGCATGCTCCGCCATGCTCCAGCAGTGGAGATCTCTGACGCCGCCCTCACAAGTGGCCTGGCTAGTGGCTATGATTCACATTGCTTCCCATGAATGAGTCATCTATAATCTACGAGACCAATCTGTTCTGACCCCCTTCTTGCACACGGAGGAAGATGAGGGGGGAGGACAAACCCTTCTTGCATGCCATGCACCCCAGCTTTCATCCCGCGCATAGTGTACCCCTTCCTCTCCTGCTATGTTCTAAAAAGTACACCCTCCCCTCTCCATTACCTCCCTCTTACCACACCCTAACCCCCCCCCAATCCCCCTCTTTCGGTTCGCTTCCAACCCATCCCTACCTTCCTCTTCCCCCCTCCCCCTCAGGCCACGCAGAGCCGCAAACCGCTAGATCCATAAGGGACTGGGCCACCCACCCTGAGACCTGAGAAGAAGATAACTGCAGCCGTTGTGTAACACCATAAATTCTGTCCCACCCCCTCTTCATACCCACTTCCCCACCCTCTATTGCCTGCACCTATGCTGGCAACTTCAAACGCTCCCATCGCTGCCAATGGACGCCACATACAAGGGAGTGTAAAAGGACGCTACCTACTGCTAGCACCATCCCCACTCCAGCTATACGTCCCATCGCACATTCAGTCTCCACACTTTCGCACCCCTCCGTACACGGGCGACCTTAAGTCTCTCACCATCATTCTTGCTCCCCCGTTACTGCTGTGTCTAAGGTTGCCCTTTCGGGGGCGGACCCCCCCTTACTCCCCCTGAACATGCGGATAGTGACCACTTGTGAGATCCCCGTTAAAGTGCAGGGGAGGGATGACCCGCCCCTGGGGACATGGAAGTGTCTGGTGACGTTCCACCCACAAGGGGACACGGGGTCGCCGGACCATGCAACCTCACACCCTTGGTCATCAAAGTCACCTGGGGCAGTGCGCAGAGGAGCACGCAGTAGAGGGCGCATTGCCTGTGCTTAACCCCCAAGCACTCGTCCTCCTGGCTATGACAGACACCCCTTCCCCACCACTCCCTATCCCCAACCCCCTCTTCTCTTGTAGTTCTATCTAGTCTCTTTATTTGTTAATGTTGTACGCAACTCCTCCATGTTAAATATTGCTTATGGTTCCTGCCTGTAACGAGAGTAGGAAGTACCTCCAGGCTGTATACCTTGCTTGTATCTTTAATAAAATATTGCAACAGGAAAAAAAGAAAGAATGTGCCTTTAAGTGTCTCTGTGAGTTCAGGTTGTGGGTGGGTGCTTATAACGGTCCACAAATGCGATCTCTGAAGTTCAGGCTGAAGGCAATTCGAGTTCCTCAAAGTGCCTGTCTGTGGATCATAAAGGGGTTCAGAGTAACTGGTCATCCATTCCTTGGTCTCTCTACAGAGCGCACAGAGCAAATGTTAGGTGTGCCAATTGTAATTGTGATTCTATGTGAAAGTGAGTGAAGTAGTTTAAGGGGAAAAGTAAAACAAAATGCAGTGCTTACTGGTGAGTTGGTGTGTTTTCTGTGTGTGTGTGTGGGGGATGAAAGTATGGAGAGAGCAAAACGAGTGTGAAAGACTGCCCTCCCACATCACAGCAAAAACCTGGAACAGCCTTCCCACACACCTCTGGACTATCACCTCACTTCCCAAATTCCGAATGGCCCTCAAGACCTGGCTGTTCAAATACGCCCCTGGGCCTAGAAGCGCCTGGATACCCCATTGTGTGATTAGCCGTGATTTATAAATCCTGATTGAGTGTACTGTAGATGAAAGCGACTGTGGAAGAAAGGGGATGTAATTGAGACACTCCCAAGACACCTTTCACAGACCATAGTAAAATTTAATTCACGTTTTCTTAATTTCACAATTCAAACATTTACCATTCTAATTATTCACAACAATATTCTTGTTATAACTCATTTATGCGAGAGGTTAGCAACAATTGACAAAACCAATTGGCCTGGCTTGCTTTAGGTGTATGTCCCTTACTGTGGAAAATGTCTGGAAGCAATAACCGAAAACTCAGAGGCATAAAAATACTGGTCGGGCAGCTTGCTATGGGAAGCACAGGATTTAAATTGCATGTTTTAAGTCATGCTCTTAATTACATAGGCCACACCTCTTGGAATTAAATGAAATTAAAAAGATTTATAAAGTGCGTTACTGCTCGAGGGTGTCTAGGCGCTAGTCTCAGATAGGTAAACTGCATAAAAGGAGATGATTAAGATTAGAGATCAAATAGCCATGTTTTAAGTGCCTTCATGAAAGTTAATTGATTGGTACTCCCTTTCAGATTGCAAGGGAGAGCGTTCCACAGCCTGGTGGCACCCACCACAAAGCCTCTGCCCCCCGTTTGGCTTTCTTGAATTTTGACACTATAAGGTTTTGTTCTTTTTGTGGTCTGGATGGAACATACCATTGGAAGCTGTTCCTAAAATATTCTGGGCCATTACCACGAAGAGATTTAAAAGCAATGCACATTGCTTAAAATATATATGCTTCTGAACTGGAAGCCAGAGTAGATATCTTCAGTGCAGAAAAAGTGGATTTGAATTTTTTTGATACTAAGGAGTAGGCGTTCAGCCGCATTCTGCAAGTTTTGAATTTTGGTCAAGGATTTCTTCCTGATGTTAACAAACAGGGCATTGCAGTAGTCAACCCTTGAAAGTACTAAGGCAGATGTCACTGTTTTTTAAAGCTCTGGAGGGATAAAAGGAAATACTTTCTTAAGGAGTTTTAAGGTAAAAAAAGAGGCCGATGTGACCGCATTAACATGTCCCGCAAAGGATAGGTTATTATCGAAGACTACTCGAAGATTCCTTACTTTGTCAACTGGAGGGAGTAAAGATCCAAGTTCCTGTGACCACCAGGTACGGAACCAAAAGGTGGTGTTTCTTCCAAAGGGATTGACCTCCGTTTTACTGCAATTAAGCTTTAAGCAGTTTGAGGCCATCCATTTTCCCACGTGGAGCATGCAATCCTGGAAGCACAAGGCAGTTTTGTCAATGTTTCTGGCTACCAATATCACAATTTGGGTATCATCCGTGTAGGACACCACTGAGAACCCTTAGGGTTTGATCAGTTTGGCCAACGGGCCACATTAATCTTATAAAGAGTGGGACTTTGTGACGACCCCTGTGGTACACCACATGTTAAGGAAAAGGTAGGAGAAATAAAATCTTCTAAAGCCACAAACTGCTCCAGATTATCTAGAAAAGATTTGAGTAGAGATAGTGCAAGACCTTTTACCTCAATAGCTGGGAGACGGTCCAAAAGTGTGTTGGGATTGACTGTATCAAACGCTGTGGATAAGTACTGATGAGGCCCGACTCGGTGGGCCGAAACGCGTCTACCACATAAATTTGAGAAGTCTGATGGATCAAAAATTACATGTAAGGATACACACTTTTTGGACTCGGTGGAAGTTGGAAGTATTCCTCATTTTTGTGTACTGGACCATCTCCTATACGGATTGCATATGTATTGGTGTTTGTTTGCAACCGTCATTAGATTGTATGTATAGGAAGGAATCATGAATTATTAATGATTGTTACGTTTTTTGATCATTATATTTTTTGCTTATTTTTCCTTTTTATGTATTTTCAAGAAAATATAAAGTTTCATTGTGAAAGTCAATTTGGGGCAGATTTGTGAGTGCTGAAATTATTAAAATAATAAGCCTGGGGACTAGGTTCCAATATGTAGGGACTAATTGATTTTTGTCCTACAGAAAACTAGTTTTATCGTTTCACACACATCATTTTTTTTATGTTTCCATGCAGTCCCACTAAGTAGTATTTAATTTACAGGCCCTGGGCATAGGGTATACTTGCAAGTAAATCAAATATGCCGAACCGGTGTAAACCAATAATACCATGTGTAGAGGAGAGAGAACATGCACGTCGGCACTGGTTAGCAGTGGTAAAGTGACCAGAGTCCTAAAGCCAACAAAAAGAAGGTCAGGAAAACCAGCATTTGCAATGCAATAGGTCTCGCTATTACGCAAGTTTAATTTATTGGCATTGTAAATGACAATGCCCATTATTTTTGGTTTTAAAACCTAAATAAAAGGCATTGTCATTTACAATGCCAATAGCTTAAACTCTCGTAAATGTGAGACCTATTGCATTGCAAATGCTTGTTTGTCAATGCTGTGCAGCATTGGCAAAATGCATTTTGTTTTTAACCGCCACTGCAAAGCATCGGAAAACTGCATTGGCAGAACCAATGGGTCCGAAAGGCAAGACTCATCGGCGTTGTTAATGCTTGTTCTTTATTTTGTCAGAAAAGGAGTTTGAAGGCAAATGCTGACTTCATTGAAATATAATTGACGATTTCCTAGCCCAAATGTCTTTTGAAAGCCTTTGACCTGTTGGGAAATCTTCAGCTTTCCTGATTGACAAGATCGCCTTTGTCCATAGAACTCACAGCTTTCGACCCACATGTCCGCTTTATTGTCTCTGGGCAAGATATAAAGCAAATGTCGAGGCTTAAATTGTTGCGTCATGCCTCAGATGCCAGAAGGTAGCATTGATAAGACATAGGTCTCATGATGTTTTCCACACAATCCCCGGTGGTAACTGCATGCAACATACATACCATTATCGCCGACTGTAGTATTTACCGGGTGCACGTTTATCTCATCATTTCGAGCTTTAAATCTCAGAACGGGGATAACACAGTAATACACGTGTGCCTCAATGTAAAGTACAAAAACTTGGAATGTGGGAAGCTTTCGATTTGCATCAGGCTTTATATGGCGTGAATCATTCCAGCAAAAACCCACAGCGTGTGGTTTTACTGCTCTAATTATGAACTATATTCAGGCGCAAACTCCCCATAGGCTCCATACACACGCAAATATACAAAATAACAAGCGCTAAAACAAAAGTGCGGCCCGTGTCCGCGAAAGTTAACTGTTGTGAGAGAGAGGGGAAGCAGGAGGTGATCCCGCCAGTGGTGTGCACGCTTGGGAGAGTCTTCACTTTTCTAGCATTGCTGCTCTCGTGCTTGTGGCACACCCCTGCTCCCTCCCGCAAGGTGGATGCCGCCACAAGCACGAGTGCAGTGCTTGAAAAAGTGAAGAGCGACGGCTAAAGGCCCTCTTATACAGCGCATGCTCGCTGCGTAGGTGAGACCTAAAAGGGGAGGAGGAAGGCAAAGGCCAGGTCCAGCAGGGGTGTTTTCATTGCTGTTTCTCTATTTTATAAAACACAAACTATGTTGAGTACACTTTTGATTACATGTCCAGACCAGTTAGACATTTTATGGGACTTGGGGCAAAATGAGGTATGGGGCCCTTACCCAGAGATCACTGCTTTTCAGCTTGACCAAAGTATTGGCCCTGGGCAATTACTTTTCTTCCCCCTTCCTCCTTCTTAGTCATCATCTCATCTGAGAGCACCTTTAAATAATTAAGTTTAAGGTGTGCAGTGTACAAAAATATCTCTTGTATATGGTTTAGACCATAATGTTGCTCCATCTTGAACAACAATAAAGGCCTTTGCTAGGAGCCACAATACAGCTTACTTGCCTCTTGATTCTCTAATAAAATTATCTTCAGGCAGAAGAGGGAAAGAATGTGATATCCATCCCAGATCTTCATTGTAAAACCGGTTTTAATCCCACCTTTAACGCTTGACCTAACAGTGTGACCCTACTTTGTTCAACATCTACATGGCTCTGCTCGCCCCCATCGCCAGAACCCATGGACTCAACATTGTTTCATATACAGACGACACCCAACTCATCCTCTCCCTACCCAACGAACCTAACGCAGCCAAACACTACTTTCAAGAAGGCATGGAAGCAGTCGCCAAATAGATGAAGAGCAGCTGTCTACAACTCAAATCAGACAAAACAGAAGTACTCATCGTAGGCCCATACCCCGACGCCTGGAACAACACCTGGTGGCCCCCTGCCCTCGGAAGCACGCCCACCTCCACGGACCACGCACGCAACCTCCGATTCATCCTGGACTCCGAACTCAAAATAGACCGCCAGATCAACTCCGTCGCATCCTCCTGCTTCCACACCCTCCTCCTTTTCAAGACCGTCAAATGGATCCCCCTCGAACAGAGAAAGACCGTCACACACGCCCTCATCACCAGCAGACTTGACTACGGCAACGCACTCAATTCGGAATCCACAAAAACCTCCCACAAAAACTTCAAAACATCCAAAAGTCTGCCGCCAGACTAATCCTCAACCTGCCACATCACCCAGCACCTGCACACACTACACTGGCTCCCCATCGAGGCAAGAATCATCTTCAAGATTCTCACCCACGCACACAAAGCCCTAAACAACACTGGACCAGCATACCTGAATAGCCGACTCATATTCTACGCACCCCAAAGGACCCTACAATCAGCCCAGCTGTCCCACCCCATGGTCCCTCACAGCAGGAAACCCAGACCAGGAGGCCGCTTTTTTCTCCTTCCTCGCGGCCAGAGCTTAGAACGCCCTTCCGCGCCACCTCAGACAGACAACATCACTCCCCAACTTCACGAGGGACCTCAAGACATGGCTGTTCAATAGACCTCCTCCTTGATGGACAGGACCAGGCGTCCCCCCCCACACCTTGAGACCCTTACGGGTGAGTAGTCGCGCTCAACAAACCCATGATTGATTGATTGACCCTATGCAATTACTTTTCTTTAGTGGTCCTCCTTTTTCATGGGCATCACTTTCATGATCACATTGAAATTGTTCAGGTTCCACACTTTAAACAACCTGCCTTGGTATGGTTGGATAGGCCATAAGGTTGCTTCCATCTATAAACATGACTGCTTAAATAAATGAAACAAGACAGCTGACTTGCCTCTTCTGTCATTAATACAATTGTCACAGTAGAAAAGGTGTAGTTCACAAATTTTAATAAAGACCGCTCAGTGTAGTGATATAATCTAAGGTGCTAAAGTGAAAGAATCCAAAATGCACTTTTATAAATGTAACAGTTCGCACCCAGTGAGCCGTGAGTGTTGCTAGGCCTGCTTCATAACCCAGGCACCAGTCACACTGACTCGCCCTGTGAAACATGCTACGCTTGCTGACAGCCTCGTCAATAGTAAGCTGCAAAGTCTCGTCAACGAGCAGTCCTTGAGGAAATGTTTCTCATTGTGCATCACCGACCCCCGCACACACACTTTCAGGCCCCCCCGCACCCCTCCTCTTCAGGCTGGTGGAAACAGGGATTTTTTTCACAATATTTAGATACCTATAGTCTTTAGGAAGAGTCCTGATACCATGAAGACAATATTCAAGCACCAAATATATTGAAGGAGAGGATGTAGCCTTACGGCTAGAACGGTCGACGTCGAAGCTGGAAAACTGGGTTCGAGTCTCTGCAACGACGCTCAACATCCTACGATTCTAGGCAAATCACGTAATCTCCCCGTGCCTAACAAAAACAAGCATTTGAAATGCAATAGGTCTCGCAGTTACGCAAGTTTGAGCTATTGGCATTGTAAATGGCTAAGGCTTTTATTTTGGTATTGCTTTTTAAAACATAAATAAAAGACGTGTAATTTACAAAGGGCAATAGCTTAAGCTCGCGTAAATGCGAGACCCATTGCATTGCAAATGCTTGTTAAAGCAGTGATGAGATGCATTTCGGGAGTTGCAGTTTCACTTGTGACATTTCGGATATATGCTCATAAATCCTAGGTGCAAACTGCTGTTGCTAAGGAAGCCATCATTCAAGGTGCCACACACGACGTGAGGCCTCTTGTTGGCGATGGAAAAACAGGAACTCTGCAGTTGTAACGGGCCCCACGTACCGGACTGCCTCAGTTGTAAAGGGCCCCGCGTCTGTAGGAGTTCCTGCCACTTCTATTGAGCCGTGCGCTGCACAGGGGTGATGACAGTCCCTCACTTATAATGAGAAGCATCGAAATACGAGTCTCAAAAGCCAGGGTCCCCGGCTATCTAAAAGGACTTCCAGAAGGTGCTCCAGGTAACATGGCACCAAGTGATAATCTTGGAAGAAGGCGCCAGGAATGTGGTATGAAGAGCAGTGTCATGAGTGGATCCTGCGTTAGATGGAAGCAGAGAATGGACCCATTTTTATCTGAAGTGCACAGAAAGTCGTCATTCTTTTTTGAGAGATTTTGGTGAAATGTCTGGCATCTGTCAGATCACTGATTCACCAGAGAAGCTCCTGAAGATACTACATGAGCTGGGCGAGTAAATGTGCTTTTAGAAGTTATATCTGCATACCTTGGAGGCCAAAGGCTACATACACTTCCAGCAAACTGCAAAGATTGTGGATACGCCATCTGCAGAAACCTGAGATGCACATTCCGAGTCTGTTTAGTCTCTAAGGCTCAACATCCTGATTCCGGGCAAATCACTTATTTTGCCCAGGCCTACAAAAAATTCTGACCTTGTGTAATGTAAGCTGGTGCTGAGGCAAAGCGCTACGATGCATTTAGGACAAGTTAAAATGGGGCAGTCCCAGTGATTCACATGCAATAAGTCATCCGACTGGTTTATTTTGCTAGGTACGGAAATACGTGCGCTCAGACCGCAGTTCACATATTACATTTCCAGTGTATACGAGAGCTCACGGCTAGATGAAGCCGGAGAAGTCCGCCATAAAAGTGGAACAAGTAACATCTGTATTTTTTGTTCCCCCACAGAACAAAATCCGGTTTAATTCGCTGGCGAAAAATAAAACCCAAGGCATCGTGATTAGTGCCTATCCATCAAGTACACCCCAGTCACCTCTCTGGTGACAGCCTATGGCCACTTCTCTTCTAACCGCAGGGATGTTTGCTACAATTACAGGTCACCGGTTCTACTCCTAGTAAGACCGCTCGGTTGGTTAATGTGCGTGCTACAAAGACCTTCCTGTTCACTGCAGCCCATGGGTTGCTATATTTAGCAAGCTAGTTTCTAAGACTCCTCCCACCTGCTGTACAGTTCTGATCTGTGTATAATCTGTGGTTTTCCTATTCCGATCCCGGCATGTCCGCCTTTCCATGTCCAAAGGTCAATAAAACTGAAACCCCACAGACATTCCATTTAAAGTAATAGCACCCAATAGCAGCCCAGTTTGTGGTTCGCGCTGTGTAGGCTGTGCTCAGTAGTAGTATGGGGTACAATCCTAAGGCAAACATCACATTTTACGGGCACTCACCATTTTTCAAGGGCGACCTTGAGCTCTGCGCAGGGGGTCTCGGGCGCTTCCGGTGCTTCCTGGGTGGCCTGCGGCGTGTGGGTCTCGCTGTCAGACATGCTGGAAAGTGCTTCAGTTTTATGCTAGGTCTTTTTTATGCTTTTCTGTATCACCTGTTTACTCTCCGCCGTCTGTCCCTCCACTGCCTCCTCCCTCCGCTGGCAAAGGCCTGCCTCGCATGCTCCGGCTCTCCACTGGACTGAGGGGAATCGTTCTGGCACCGGGCTCGGCACAGATCCTGCCGACATGCTAGCATCGGCGAGGGCCTCAGAACTGGTGCTGGCGACCCTCTATAGCCACACGGATGCCGAAGATGGGCCCTGACGCCAGGGGAATGACACCCAACCACTCCCGGGCGCCTCAGTTAGATTCCTGGCCCCAGTGATCGGATCAACGTTCGGGCGGATCAATGAGAGCACGAAGGAGCCACCCTGGATCCGATGAAGGGCCACTAGGGCGGACTGATACCCTAAAACTATGCAGACCCTCGGGTGGACTCATGGCCCCAGTGATGATAACCGGCACCCTGCTGAGTTCCCAACAAAATTACAGTTCTGCTGACTGGAAAAACAAGTCATAGTTGCTGTTTAATTATCTTATGCAACTAACAACCATTGACAGCCAATAGTCCTTACTTGTAGGGATGTTACTTGTTGTATTGTTGCAACAAAGAGTGATCCCAAGGGGTCTCTGTAGTGTACTCAGTGAAGGACGTGAGTGCTGTTGGTCTTTGTTGTTTATTTTGATTCCTTTGAGCGAAATAATTAGTCAAGTATCTGGCTTCGTTCTGAGAGGCTTCTTTTTCGCTTTCTCTGAAATTATAGCTGGAAACGTGTGTGTATTCTGGTAATTGGGGGCAGCCGGTCTCGACGAGCCCGGTGTATTGATAACTGTGCAGTTTCCAGGGTGGGCTTGTGAAAGGACCGGACCTGATAACTTCTGCTCCTGAAGCATGAAGGGGAGGGGGGCTTGCTCGTTTCGTGCTCGGGGCATTGATGGACCGAAGACGCATATACTGTTACCATGTCTTTTCTAGCTAAGCGTGTGCTCGGTGCATTAGCAGGGTTCCCATTACACAGGCGCGCGCGGAATACTCGTATTTAAATTTCAAGAGTGACAATGCTGCAGCTATTAGAACAAGAACAGTGTGTCTGCTAGTGGCCGTAGTAAAATCAACGGGGGTGGGGGCTTGGGACGATTAGCATTGCAGTGTGGGAGGGCACATGGTAACGCAGCATGACCAGCACAAATTAAAAGTATTCCTAAACCAGAAAAGCAAAAAGAAACGCTCTAAATTCAGCAGAAAAGAGATGCCGCTTCCGCAATGACGGTGCCAGCAGTAATAGTTATTCAAAGTTAGCGCAGTTGCCTCGGCGCCCCACGTCGTGCAGTTTTTCCTACCGCTGCAGTGACCTTGCGCCCTCGACCATTGTTCCCGGTGGACTGAAAAGTGCCCTAATGCAAGAAAAACAAGCCGTGAGCGCGCACATCCCGAAACCGGAAGTTTGGGAGCGTCACGCCTGTCGTGGGGCGGGACTTCCGTCTTTTGCAGGAAGCCCGCGCCCACGGAGGGGCTGGCCCAGAGGAGCAGTGGTGACGCGGGGCTCCCTTGCCTGAGTGAGAGCCCCATGGAGGCTGCAGAAGTTAGGAGTGGCGCCGAAGCGGTAAGTGGGGCTTGGTTGTACTGGGGGGGTGGGGGTAGGGGGTGGGGGGTGGGGTGGGTGTGTGTGTGTGTGTGTGTGTGTGTGTGTGTGTGTGTGTGTCTTTCAAGTAAGACCGGAGAAGGGCACATGACCTGATCCGATTCCGGCATGCTGCGCATGCCCGTCTCCTTGAAAGCATAGCCAGTGACTATAGGTCTCGCAGGCGAGACAGCGTTTCGCGCTGTAATTGCCAGGTGCGAGACCTAATGAATGTGTCCTCATGTAATGGAACTGGTGCTCTGTAAAGCGCTCTGATACCCGAAATCTTCAGGTCTAGTTCGCGCTATATAAAACTCTAAATAAAAAAAAAAGAATAAAAAGGAAAAGAGAAGCAGGGCCCATGGCTTGACCTTTACATTTTTAATCTTGTGGTAGGGATATACCTGTGAAATATTTTTGGCTCACCCGCATGCAACTTTTATATAGATCTACCAGCTTTACAAACACAAATGTCAATAGCTGTCAAACTAAGAAGCCCATAAGTAAAAGACTGTACAGCCACTGAACAGAAGTTCTCTTGCATGCTTACAGTACTTGATGTCGAACCTACTGATGCTACATAGCATTCTAGGTAGGTGAGGATTCATCATCTTTTGAGTACATAAATGCATGTTAATTTCATAAGAGGTTTGGTATATTTCTGCAGGCGTTTTGTACTTGTATGTTGGTCTGTTTATGTAGAGCGTAAAACAATCCTTGAACGCCTCACACTCCCTCTTAAGTGTGTGAGCCACCTGTATTGCTCTTGTTCTGTATGTGTGAGAGAACTGTGTGGCATCCCTTCTGCTACAGCCACCTGTGCTTTACGTATCCTTGTGTTAGAGGAGGTAGTGTTGCTCCTGTCCATGTTGCTCCTTTATTGTATTGTGAAACTCGATAAAAAACTATTCGATAAACTGATTTGCTTTGCCAACGCTTGCTTTAATGCATAGTGTGAATGAAAGAGGGAACTCATAAAATACGTCAGCAGAGTTTACTTTTGGTTTTTACACCCAAAGCAAGCACTTTTTTAAATGGAGTAGAAAACTTTGTACATTTTTAAAACCGAACTTAAAAGTGGCTCCATGTCATCTATAGCACATCCTGCTATTTTTGACATTTTAGCCAACATCACTTTATATGTTAATATTATGCACATATTACAAAAGTGTTAAACGTAAAACTACAAACCCAAAGTGTAACAGACTGCTGACTGAAAACAATGCTGTTGTTCTGCCTCGTAGTGCCAAAGTGCCGACTTGTGAAATGCAAAATATGACTTAGTTATTGCCTTTTTTCCTTGTAGGAGATTACGGGTTAAACTGCCCAGTGGGTGAGAGGTCAGAGACAGCATTTCAGATACAAATGCCTACATCTCTCTGCTGATGGGCTAACATTAACACTTTTTGGAAAAGCAGCAAAAGACTTTAACAGGACAATCCGAGGTTCAGCAGTTCAATGTGTCTAGAGACAAAGAGAAAGAAACAAATGACCCGTCATCCACTCCGGTTTAGTCGCTCCTTGTTGATTTGTGTGGTTTTGGGGTCGCACCGATTACACCACTTTGATACGCCGTACTTTGAACACTTTGATACGCCGTACTTTGAACAAGTGTAGCACATTCCTGTGTGCTGCGCCTTTCAAACATTGTTGAGTTATGAATGAATGATCACAAGAAGGAAATGAGTAAGCAGACATTTCCATGCTAAATGGCCTCGCCTTTAGACCAGGGCCGTGGGACGGTGCTTGTTTGTTTGTTTATGTATTTACTTTTTATTATTGTCTCCCTGCTTTTTGGAGCAGTGGACTCTCGTGTAAAGGTTGGCATTCAATAGAAGACATTTGATCGGGCGGGGAGGGTTGCACTTTGCACCGTAGATTTTAATGCTGTGTGTAAAGAGAGGCGTAAATTATACAATAAGTGCTTTTATTAAGTGCTATATATATAAAGACCCAATTACATCAATACATTCTAAACCTTACATATGCAAATTCTAAATGACATAAGAATGTTCTAAATTCTATGCTGAAAATAAAGAAAAGACACCATTACCACACTGTGCCTCCTCCGTGTGGTTCTACAACTTACACTGGCAGCCCGCTGTCTTTTCAAAGCTAATCTGCCGCCTCTATTGTATAATGTATGGCCAGGTTTACCCTACTGTCTGAAACTGTTGAGGGTATTGGGGCAAATGACACTTGTGCAGCCCTGTTCTACACGTTCAGCACGCGTTATGGAACACAGAATTGCTGCTGCCTATGCAGTATTATGTGTGTTTGTGCATAGGTTTTCCCCTGGTGCACCAGTCCTTTGCGTGACGCAAGTACCTAGTGCTGCTGGTGGTGACATAGCAGATTTGTATGTTGGTAATGGTATTTCTATTGGCCATTATACAGCACAGGCTGATGGTAACTGAACACAATAAAGGGGAGGGTGGGGTAGAAATGAATCGTCATCATCCTATGTTATGTGATAACATTTGTAAAGCACCGCAATCCCATGTTATAATCCTTTTCAGAGGGCAAGCAGGGTTTACTCGGACCAACCATGGGGTTGTGGCCTTTTACTCCAGCTGACCCGGGCCTGACCTACTATCCTGAGTAAATGAGCCAAGTAGTCCCCTTTTAGCCCTTGTCTCTCTGTGTTAAAGAGGGGTGAGCAGTCAAAGGGTCTTCGAGGGGGAGGTAGGTTTAAGCCATACATAGGCGCAAGACTGTAGGTATAAAACCAATGGCAATAAGCTGATTTTCTAGTAAAATACTTGCTTTAATAAAAAGGGGGTATTGCACTAAATAATCTCTGTCTCGTAAATTCGGCTTACTAGTGTCGTCCTGAGCGGAATCCTAAAGTCTGTCTTTCCGTTCTGGTCACACCTCGCAAAAGGAACTTTATAGGTGTAAGTGAGGCAGGATGTAACCAAAATCAGTGCATATGGAGCGGTTGCAAATCTTGAGGGGGGTGGTAGAATTGAGCCTAAACCAGATTTGGATTTACCCCTTGCAGCAGGCTGACTTAGAAGACCTACTTACCTCAAGGATTTCGTGCAATACTGTTCTAGGAATGTAAATTTGGGAAAATGTGAGTAATGGCATTTTGTCGTGAACACCCAGTTTTACTATTCCTAGTCCACCTTTGAGATTGCGGTTACTTGAGTGTATTTACTCAACATATCTTTATCAGAGTATGTATTCTAGTTCCACCACTGGTGGTTGTATTACGTGTTACGCTCCCTTTCCGGTCTGTAGGTAGGTCTGTAGTGGCCTATACTTATTTTCTGTATATTTACCTGTTTAACAGGGAGTTAACCAACAGATTCCTGGGTACATCATATAGAATGTAAGTTGTACTAGCCAACCAGGAAATCCGTTGCTGAGGAGATGGGTTAAAGCTGGTGGAGCTATTACATGGTGGATGCTTCATTAAAGAGAACTTAACCAGATGCCTGTGTATGGGTCGTCTTAACAGAATGCATGATAAATGTTTTTTTTGTATGATGGATCACAGGGTATGATATAAGGGGCCTGATGTCTGAAGCCTGGATGTCGATCAGTAACAAATCAATGTCCCTTTTTTTAAACATAATCGTTTTCCTGATCCACATCCAGTGCCTTCCATAAATAGGTGTAACCTTATTTCCTGTTTTGGATGATAAAACAGTTATAGAAATGCTGGCATCTCGTAGTTTGCAAAATGATTGTGCGTGATGACCATATGTTCTTATTCATTTAGCAAAGGCTCAGTTCACTGTGGCATTAGCACCATTGCTTCTACATAGGAGCACATTCTGTGTCGTCATTCATGCCAAGCCCATCAGACCTATTCTGAAATCCCACTTCTCTTTGCTATGCAGAATACTTTTGGCTGGCTTAGTATCTCTTCTAGGGGAAGAGATTTCTTCTGGTGAATGTTCCAAAATGTGTTACTGTGTGACTAAATTTGTGATGACGTGTTATGCTTTTATGTTCCAAGATGTGGATCTGTTTTTGGCTCATACCAATATTGTGGAATCCACAGGAACATGTCCACATATACACCACCAATACTGGAGTGTGTGTTCGTAATGTCCCCTGATCCCAGATTGTCTTCTACTGTAGAATTATGTTGTTCTTAGTAGCTTGTATGTGTTAAAATACACTACAGTACCCACAGCCATAGGGATATGGGACCCTGTGCTCTGGATGCTTTTAAAAGTCTTTCTTGTGAATTATTAGGTGACCAGCTGAGTCGGTGTGGACCAAGAAGTCGGGGAGATTATTACACCATTATAGTACAGGTTTGAGGTTGCAGCTCAAAGGTTATGCCATACCAAAGGATATATAGTCTGCTTTAACTTTCACATTAGTCTCCAACATAGTATCGCAGCTGTAACTTCTTAATAATAAACTGTTGCAATGTATTTTTTATTTAGCCAATTTGGAAGATTTAGCAAAAGGTTAAATCTTTTTCTAGTCCATTACGGATAAGTTATGATTTTGCTCTGAAGCTTCTCCTTGAGACACGTTTTTGAACTATTCTCCTTCATCTGTAAGAGGTGCAGTCCAAAGCCCATTTTCCATCTTATTCTGTTTGCTGCACAACTCCCATGCACCTTATGCTTAGGCATTTCACTCCTGAGTTAAGGAATACCAGTTGCTTCACTGTTGCAAGGCAAATCTATAGATTGTACGTAATATCAAGTCCGAAGAACCCCCTAAAGGCAGTGATCAATGTATATAATCATGTCCAAGTCATGTTTGACATATCTTTAGTGATCCTCCAGCATTTCTAGCCTATCCTCTGGTTGGAAGCACTCACAAGTGATTTGCTTTTCTGTACTTTATGCATTTGCCAAATCTGTTTTTGCAATGTTGGACTTTATTATGCAGCCACTTTGATTTAATGATTGATTTATATTTTTACAAAGCGCGCAAATATCCCAGAAAGTGGGCATCATGGCGCTAAGGAAGCCACCAGCCTGAAGGCAAACTTACATAAAGCATGCCCTCTTTCTCCCAATCTGTCTTTCTATTCCTCCCTCTCTTCCACTGTAAGAACAGGTGTTTATGAGCTTCTGATCAAAGTCAAAGGAGCGGTAAACGGTAGTTTAAATTATTCATGTTACACAAACCTACCCTCTGGCACCTTCAATCCCCGCTCAAGCCGCTAAAGTGGGGGGTTTATGATGCTCCTGATTCCCAACCATACAGATGCTTATTCACCTCCTTTCCCATCGAAACACAGACACGCCCAGGCACACTTCACATACACCACATATTGTATCTTCGTTCGTTTTTAAATAGATTTAGGCAGCCTGAATTACATTTGTCACTGTAGAAAAAGAAATAGGGCAAAAGGGTAGAAAATGATAACTGAAAGCCATTACAAGCAAAGCTTTTTGTTGTCTACTAGCTTTCTGTGTCACACTGGCAGTGACTTTAGATAAAAGGTTCTGTACGTTTTTAAAATGCGAAAGGAGTAGCAGTTTCTCATGCAGGTGATGCAACACACCCTTTTTCTCTCGGGGGTGGGGGAAAGAAGTGTGCTCATATGTAGTAGAATCCTTCTGGGCCTGCAAAGAACACATCAGTGTGAAAATAAATCATGTTTGGTTGAACGTTGATTTTTTTTTCAGTTGTCATCCCTTGCAATAGGTAACATGTTCCAGCATTGGTATTTCTCTTAAAAAAATAGACTTTAAGACTTTATTTGCATTAAGAAGGAGCGATAGTAATTTATTGGAAATTAAGATGTATTATCCATAATGTGGTAAGGTTACGCAAAGACCATCAAGTTTTATGCTCGGGAGATAATGTGCTTACAAACTTGCAAGTGCAATTCTTACCAAGCTAGGTTTCTAATTTAGTATACGACTCTCGATTCAAATTACTCTGTTCTCCTAGAAGTTGGGTAAAATGCAGTGTTCGTTAGTCTGCCCAGAGACTGGCCTAATCCAAGTACCCCAGAGTGTGCCAGGTAGCTTCTCCTTCATATTTCCTCCAATCCCGGATGGGAGTGGCTGCATTTGCATTGGTCAAGAGAGTGATTCCCTTGCTTTCACGGGTGCCTCTTCAGAGGCTAAGTGGCACCCGATGGAAAGGGGTGGTGGCTCGTTGGCTCTCAAAGTCGCATCCGCACCAGTGGGAGGAACGCGGTAACACAACCACTTAGCATAAGCTCTCAGGCCCTCACACTTACGTTTGGGATGACGAAAGGGGAAATGGATGACCTGTTGCTAAGCAGTCTTTCTTGGTGATAAGCCTGGTTGTTCACTCTGACAACACATCTCATAGCTCAGATGGTGTTAGAACCTTGGTTGTGCTGGGCAGTAGTTACAGGCCTTCATTTTTAGCACAGAGCTCCTCACTGCAGCCGACTGGACTCGTAATCTAAAATCAGCAGGCAAGCGATCGACTTTTCTTCAGGGTGCAGTAGCATCAGCAAAGTCCCTTCTTCAGTCGTTTATTATTGTACGTACTATTCAGGGAGGACAGCAAATGTTTCCTGCCTTTGGTTTTGTAAAGAGCTCTTTCGTGTATAAGCCAAAGAAGTGAGCTTCTATTCAGAAACGTTGACAGTTTGGTATCAATCAACTGACCACTCTTATTTAAGGTTGCCTCCAAACCTCTGGTGGGAATCCATCAATTAATTGTGCATTTCGGTCTGTCATGATACAGCTCCATAGCAAGCAGCTATAAAGTTGAACTGGCACTCTAATTTTGTTGGTTGTAATTAGATGGCCCCTAACCAATCAGGGACTAATGCTGGGTTTTGGATTTTGGGGCTTTGCAGGACAGAGGATGGAGTGATGGGGAGGCAGCCTATCTCTTTGTGTTGGTGAGAAACGTTGACTATGCTCTTGCCCCAGTTTTTTGTTCACTTGTTTCTTTTCTCAGGCCACGCTACTCTGCTGGCACTGGCTTGTTTCAGGAAAGGTGAACTTAAATGATCATTCTTGCTCCTTCAAGCTTGTGATTTCACTCCCAATACAAACACAGTTGGCTGTACAATGGTTTCTGCGGAAGGGGATAAAGGATTGAAGGGCAGTGTGGCATGTGGGAGGCAGACGGGGAAGGCAGGAGCTCTAACTAGCACTAAACCTTATGTAACGGCCTACAACATTGGTGCTACATATATATTTGTGGTAACCCAAACCAAGGACTACTCTCACACATTCCTTATGCAGAATGGGGTGGGAGTTGGATGGGCAGTCATGACGGACTGCACATGTTTACTGAGGAAGAGAAGTTAGCAGTTGCGGCTGCTAGGGAACGAGGGTGTGGGCCGGGGAGGGGTTAAAATACAAAACAAAGAAAAGATTAAAAAAAGACTTGCCTTCAAAACGGCGGCCGCCGCCTCTCCTCTGTTCTTCCCCGGCTCCTGGAAGCACCCGGGCTCCCCTGACCAATCACAACGCTGCCTTACAGCTGCGTTGCGTGACCAATCACAACGCTGCCTTACAGCTGCGTTGCGATTGGTCTGAGCGCCTTGGTTCGGCGCTCCGAGGGGGCCTGGGTATGTTCTCCGGTGAGAGAACATGCAAAGAGCGCATGATGGGTTGGCCAGCCCAAGACTGCCAGCCAAACCATCATGCGCTCTTAAGGTGCCCACCACTCCTCCCATTGCTGGCTGTCACAACAGCCTAGCTCCGCCCAGTAAACCATAAAACAAAATTGATAACAACAGTTATTATCATTTTATTTTTCCTTTTTCCACTGCTCGAAGAGCCGCCGCTGGTGAGTAGGATGAATCAGTAAGTAGACTGATGGTATCATTTCACCAAGACCTGCTGCTGTTCACATGTTAACTCTTAAGCCATTGCCTGTACTGGCATGGATAGGTGTGGCGCAGTGGCTAGAGTGGCTGACTCAGAAATGGTAGGCTCGCGGTTCGATCCCTAGCGCCAGCAGCAGCTCTGCTCAGCATCATATGACTTTGGTCAATAGCTCTCTTAACCTCCCTGACTACCCCCAGCGACTTGAAACCTTAAGGAGTGATATGTTTGCACTTTACAAATATGGATTACTATTATTTCTGGGGACAAACTCCTCCAGGTGTGACCTGGGCGATTGTACTCTGTATAACTACGAGCCTGTGAAAACTGCTTTTGGAAATAATGCACCATGTGTAATTAACGATGTGGCCTGTAACCCCTGGCCTCGTTAGGAATGCCTGCCCACTCCTAGGAACTCTACTTCATTTCCTTCCGAGGTTAAACTAAACCGATCTCGCGCAATGCTAACATGAAGGTACATTTTATCTAATAAATCTGGGCTCAAGAGGAAATCCAGGTATTTCTGTTAAGACTGATCTCAACAGTTGATGTCTCCCCGTATACGTCAACGTGAATTGGTTACCAATGACCTTCGAAGCAGTGAAAAGATGTCAGGAGCATACGGCCCTGTTCCTATAGTCCAGGAGAAGCAGCGTTTGCTCTGTACAGTAAGCCTTATTTAATTTAAATTGCGTTTACTCATTACATGACATCTGCTCGGTAATGTATTCTTGGAGGAGCTACAGTCGTTTGCTGCTCGAGGCTTCAAAATGCTGGCACTTTACCAGGAGGGTGTGGACAGACGCTGCAACTCCTTTGTTTAGGGCGAGGCCTCGTCACCCATGTCACATTTATTTTACAATTTAAAAAAACGTGCAAACCCCTCTGTTGAGGTGTTAGCACTTTTTTACCTTAACAGATGCTATAAGCACTTTGATGGTTGATTAAATAAATGTGCAAGACAAAAATTCTGCTAAATGACCTAATTCTCACTATTTGCGGACTCGCTGTATGTTTCGCTGCATTCACATTCGAACATGCTTCTTGTTGTATGTTGCAATATGACTTTGCTTTCTTAAAAATACGCAGTGCAGAACTCCCTGTGCTGAGGAATCTGAATATGCATGTCACCTTTGTTTTTCCCTCCTCAATGATCAGCCTTAACGATTTTTGTGCTTGTACAGTGAGCACTGTACACTTCTCTCAAATCAGATTCACAGTGACTAAACATTGGTAAAGTTAGTATGTCTCGCCTACCTAAGGTATGGGATTTGTCAATATTTTTAGCCATGTTGTAACATCAGCGCAGCTTCCGTGCAGCATGGCTGAAAGTAAAAAAATAAAAAAAGTGCAATGACTTGGTCTGCGCTCCTTGCGTTATAGTGCTTTTATATTTATTTATTTACTTCTGGCAGGAGGGCGGGGTGGATGGAAGCGCAGAGAAAGGGTGGGAGGGCGTGCTAAATGGAGGATGTGTTAAAAAAATGAAGTGCTATGATGTGGCCACTGGTGTGGCAAGCAACAACATGGACAGTGGGGAAGGGGCAAGCAACATTGAGCAGCTTGGAAGGGGGGCGGGAAGGGGTACCAGGAACAACATGGACAGTGGGAGGAAGCCTCTGCGGAGAGCAACAGCACTGTCAGCTAGAGGGGGCAAACAATAATTCAGATCATGGAAGGGTGCTAGCACCAACACGAACAGCGGGTTGGGGCTACATTAGTAAACGATTGAGGGAGACAGAAACATATGTGTGAGAAGCAGATGAGTGAGCGAGCGACACAGACTGCACATGAGGGAAGCAGCTTGCAAGCACATGCACTCTCTCAGACCTTCAACGAAAAGCAAGAAACCGCTCCCAAATTGAAAGTGAAAGGACAAAAATACTTGGACCATACTCCAGGGAGCGTCAAATACAAGAAGAGGATGCGAAGCCCACACACACACTAACAAATCAGAAGCAATCAAATAAGAGTTGCGATGAAGGTGAAGGAACCAATGGTAAGCAATGGTTGGGCTTTAAGACCACTTTAAGCTATCAATAAATCTCACAAGCGACCGTGAATGCGCTGTCTCAGGTGAGACCTAAAAATTGGGTTATAAAACCTTCATGAAAAGTAAATGTTACATACTTGAAATGAATTAGATGAACTTCTATTTTTCATGATTAAGTACAATGTATCAAGCAGTTGGCTTAATTCTGTTTAAGTTGCTGCATTTTCACGGAGGATTTTTTTTTTAAACAAATTTCTGCCGCATCAATACACATCAATTGAATTTGACCATTTTCATGTATTTTCAGGAGAAAATGAAGAGCAATACCAATAAAATATGAACCCTAAAAGTGTAACACCCCTAACCCACTCCCCATTCACTGAGGATTTTGAGGAGACATTTAAAGGCAAGGGGGAAAAAGCCCACTAAACTACTATGGAATATTTTTTTTTACTGTTTGGAGGGGAGTGACCTCCTCAACATTGGAGCGCTCTTCCCCCTACCTCTGGTATTTCTGCCACCCATTGAATATAGGGCGTGTGCGCCCTGATTTGCTCTCTCCCCCCAACCCCTCCCTTCCACAACACCCCCACCCTCAAGCCTCCCCCTGCAGAGGGGGCAGAAAGCCCACTAGGCCCCCAGGGAATTAATTAATTTACTGTTTGGGAAGAGAGCGGACCACTGAGCAAGTTCTTTCTCCCCAGACACAAGCCCTGTGAACAACACTCTTTTTGCCCTCCATGAGTGCAGACTGGGGTTTACCATAAATTTGCCCCAGCAAGGGGGTACAAAGTCCACAAGATACCAGCGGTAGGACAGTGTCACATGATCTCTAAAGCCCCAACACTCTTTCTGTCCACCTGGGGCCTGGAGAATCCCCCTCCTTACGCAAGTGAGAAGAAATTTACATTCATATGGGCCAACAGTGAGGGTAAATCTAAATTTCCTCTCACTTGCCATGCTGAATGGCTGCACTATTTGGGCTAACACACGCGACAAGAACAGATCAAACCAGGGAACACCTTGCACGGTCCCTGTTTTCCTGTTCCTGGCACTAGGCCTAGACATTCAAGTGGGGTACTGTTTTTATCAGTAGTATGGGAACTCTCAGTGGTAGGAATTTAGTGGTTCTCTGCAGATTGGAAACCTTTCAGTCACAGAAATGTGACAAAAGTGCGTACTTATAAATAAAGGATGAGCTTTGCAGGACATTTTGGGTACGAAAACGTGGGGGATCCTCTCAAGTGCCACCACATCACATTCCTCTGGGTGTCTAGTTATCCAAAATGTAGGGGGGGAGGTTAGTAGGTGTTTCTGGTTGGGGGCTGAGCCCGGGCTCAAAAATCCACAGCTAACCACATTGCCAAAAAGGGTAATTTTTCATGCCAGAAATTTGATGTATCCCCTCTGCATTTTGGGGATTTTCGAGTCATGGGCTCTAGGCTCTGCCACACGTGTGGTACTTTTTTTATCGGGAGAAGTGTGAGAGCACAGGAAAGTAGAGCATATACCAATTAGATTTGTCTCAAATTTTTAACCTTCTAAATGTAAGCCAATGTGCTGTAAAGAACACATTTTACTAAATTCCCTTTGACTGATATGGTTGTACGAATAACCCAAATTCAGAGGTGTACAAATATCCACTATCCCTAAACTCAATATCTTGTGCACATTTAAAAAATACATAGCTTTCCTTCATACTCGGTTCAGTTCAATAGTCATTATTATGTCATAACCATGACCATAAAAACACACAATTAAAAATGCATTGTGCATGATGTAATTTCTCAAATTCAGAGGTTGTTAAACGGCTCCACACATCAAATTAAACCTGATTTAAAATCTCATTAAATATAATGTATGTATACATTTAGCCAATTGTATAAAATTACTGTATTAGCACCCCTGGTGACTACCACTCATTTAAAACTATTGTCAATCTAATCAGGGCTAAAATAAGTATTCTTATGAAGCCTCCTTCATACTCCTTTTTCATTCATAAGGTTTTTACCATATAAATTGCTGCATGGGGAGTGCACTATGAGATATTGTTGCAAGTTGCAGCTCAGTTGGTAGCTCTGGGTATTGTGTGTTTTTGGACAACCAACAAATGCGATATAACCCTGCTACCTGAAGGGTCTGACAGACGTAACTGTATGTTACTTTTGTAAATTTGCCAGCAGAGCTGACAATTACAGATGAGAAGGTCACCAATTGCTATTTAATTCTTCTTGTTTTCATTTTCTTTATTTTAATGATTAGTTTCCTTTGGAAAACATTGAGCAATTTACACAGATGACCCTTTGCTGAATTTGGAATTTTGTCTAGATCAGACATTTATAGCATTCTGGGTTTACCTATGGGTTTTGCACCTGTTTCTACCTCAACCTGCAAGTAGGTTGAAATTGCAGAAAATAGGAGAAAAGGACATCCAGCTAGAAAAATGCAAAAAGACTGGTATAAAAAATACATGTTCCCTTACAAATCTGCTTGTTCCTGAAAGCTGCGAAGATGGTGATCTTAGCACTTCAAACCTGTTATTGGTGCCAGTTTAGGAAATTCAATGTATATGTGCTTGCACAGTACTTTTCCTACAAAAAAACACTATTTTGGCTATTTTCTTGTTTCCATCCAGGGAAATCCACAAACCCAGGGGTACCATTAGATTAATGAAGATATTGGTCAAAAGACGAAATTCTGGCCTGGATACATTTTAGTGGACAAAAATGTTTGAAGATTTGCTTGGCATGCCTTTTGGTCTGAGTTTGGGAGGCCGGCATTCTGTTGGAGGCGCAGTATGGGTTAAGCATGTTATGTTATGGGGGGTTTGTATAGCACTTGTGTACCCGAAGGTGTCTTGGCGCTGCAAGGGAAGATCAGGAAGGCGGGCTAGGTACAAGTGTGCCCTTGATGTTAGAAGAGCCATATTTTCAGTGCTTTTCCTAAAGTGTAAGATGGATTGGGAATTTTTTTGTTCTAAAGGAAGAGAGTTCCACACTCTAGTCGTACAGGTCACGAAACCAATGCAACCCCATCGGGCTAGTTTGAACTTGGTACTTCTACATTCATCGCTCCAGAAGAGCATAATGGTCTAGAAGGTGTGTACCAGCGGAAATTCTGTCTGAGAGCCATTGGGCCAGTATCGTGAAGTGCCTTGATGGAGCAATGTTTAAATTTACACTTGCTGATTAGTAAATACACCATTATTAAGCAGGGCTCAATCTGCCTGGCCTTCATGGACCTCTCCTGCGCCTTCAACAGCGTGGTGAGGTCTAAACACTGGGGAAATACTGACTGACATGAGGGTGGATGGTGGTCTGGTTCACTTTCCGACAGCTCTTTGTTAGGACTTCTCTGCCAGTTCGGTTTGGCCCCTCAGGAGAGAGGACTGACTGGTTTAGGATAGGGAAAGGGGTACACCAGGGTTGCGTCCTAGCCCCCACCTGCTGTTTCTGTTGTACATAAAGGCCTAGGTACCTCTCTTTCTGCTAAAATCTCAGATGCTCCTTCCATTGACCGCAGAAAGGTTCACGTCCTGTTATATGTGGAGTATGCTGTTCTGTTATCAAGAACCCCCAACGGCCTAAATTGTTAGTTCCATGAATTTGTCACTTTAATGGGCTCCCTTGGTCTGCTACTAATCGCTCAAAAACCTTTATGACGCACAATCTGATAACAGACCAAGATGCAGGGGGATTAAGCGACAAGGTCACACCGGGGCTCTCACCCAGGACTACTCCTACCTGGCGGTTGTTTTTGATGTGAAGGGGAATTGGGGTGTTTGTGTGGCTAAAATCCACCAGAATTGTTTAGGCTCTGAGTACATTTATAACATGGCCAGACGTATTGAGGGAAAAAACCTGCAGCCCCATTATTGGAAATGTATAGGAGAAAGTGTCTACCTATTTTAATTTATGGATCAGGCACCTGGGGACATATTAATCGGAAAACAATCCAGGGTGTACAAAACCGAGTGTTAAGGAGACTCCTGGGCATCCAACCTACTTGTTCCACCATTATTCTGCACCAACAACTAGGAATGGATTGCTTGGAGGACTCTCTTAACCTGGCCGCCCCTCTGTTATGGTGCTCAGTTTGGAGCAATCCACATGCAGCTTTTAACAGGGAAATCATTCAGGTCTGTTCATCTTGTGACCGGGGTTTACTTATTCCCTGGATTAGTTAGGTATATGGTGGTCGCCAGAGCTAGACTCACTACCTACACCCTCAACCAAAGTAAAGAACCTAGGATTCATGTTAGACAGTGAACTGAAATTCAAGGAGCAAGTCAACAAAATTACATGTTCATCCTTTTGCTCTATAAGGATGATAAAAAAAATCGAAACATTCCTGTCCCCTGAACTTCTAAAAACAGTAACTATGGCTATGGTCCTCACAAGGATTGACTACTGCAATAGTCTCTACCTTACTCTTGCATCAGGTCTTTTGAAAAGACTCCAGATTTTGCAAAACGCTGCTGCCCGTTTCATCTTCAAAATTCACAAATATGAATTGGCCAGAGAAGCCATCACAAAACGGCAAAGGTTGCCAGTCAGACAACGATGCAAGTTCAAAGCCCTCTGTCTGGCATTTAAATTAATCGACTCGGGCCTGACCATTTTAAGAGAACTTAAATGGTACATACCAGCAAGAGCGCAACGCTCATAATCTGCCAGGAACAAGGTGGTTCCCTCATTTAGAAAGGCCACCTGAGGAGCGAGGAGTTTTTATAGGACCACCGCAATGCTCTGGAATAGCCCTCCACTGAGTCTATAAACAGTCCCTTCCCTACTCAGTTTCAGAAAAGCCCTAAAAACCTGCCTCTTCACACAGAATTGAAAAAGCATCCTACACACTTGCTCAACCCATAGTGGACACTGTTGCTGCCCTAGGTCGGACTTCTATAGCGCCAAGACGCCCTCTTGCATGAGCTGCGCTTTATAAATCATATTTACATTTCGTCAAATCTACCCTGGTGGATCTGGGGGAAGCCGCAGCTTTTTTATATACCCAGAACTCTGTCCAAAAATAAGGCCTGCGTTAAAACCTTGTATAAAACTAAACAGCACAATCTCAGTGAGGAGAATGAGTCATCTAAACCTACTGTCAGGGAATACATTACTACACTTAGCTCACCAGGCATGGCGCCATGTCTGGAGTGGACAGACTCCTCATGGGACAGAATGCTACTCGCATGCTTTCATTTGGACTTTGTGAGATGGCATTTGGGTTTCCCTTTGGACAGTTTGACCATTCCAAAATTATGGTGTGCCCATGTCTCGAATTATCACCTCAGAGCCTGTTACATTTCACATTTCTTGTAAATTTTGTTATGAATTTAGTAAGCAGTACTTCATCCCCATCATTAGGAATCGGGCATTCGAAGCTCGGTGGTGGCATGTACATACAGCAACGGTTGGATTACCCGGCGAACTGTTAATATATGCTCCTTTTTAAAATGTGCTGATAACAGTAGAAACCTAATGCTTTTTTAATTAGAGTTTACTTTGGTGGCCGTAATAAAGATTTTAATGAATGGATGGAGATTTGCTCTCAAAGTGCCCCAAACATCTAACACAGAACTCTGCATACGGACGGGGAACACCTCGGGAGCAAAGGGATAAAGGAAGTACTCAGCAGCAAGACTACAGAATCTCTTGGAACTAGCAATTTATTATGACATAAAAAAAAATATATATATATTTATATATATATATTGCACGCTAATGATTGATACCTTCAGGATGTTTGGTGCAATATATTTAATGTAACAAAGCTGCCCATGTGAATGGCGTTTAGCTAAAGAATCTAGAAATCGTTCTCACAACAATTCCACACTGTTACCCAACAAAAATATGACTATGATCCCCCCCCCCACACCCCCTCGATGAAGTGTTCTATATATACTGTATTTTGTTGCCTTCTGAGCTGAGTGTTCAGTAGTTACATGCTGATAGCAAAGTGGAAATAAATGGCACAACATGCAGCGTCTAGGTGGCGAATGAGACAAGTGGTGAGTTATTTGCTAGCTGACTGGGTGTTCTTCAGTCTGTAAAAAATCACAGTGAGTCACATGGTTTGCTGTGTAGCTTCTGTGTTGTGACTAAGGACCACTTTATCCAAGATAAGAGAACGGTGTCGTTTTTAAATGTATGCTCTGTTTTTCGTATACTGAGGATCCATAGACCTATCAGTGACTTCAGACAAGAGTTTACAGTTTTATCGAACTATTTATTGTATGTGTCAGAGCTGTAGTGAAATGATATTTTCTCTAATCCTAGATACCATTAATTTAGATTTATGTACGTTCCCCTTCACCATTGTTTACGGACCCGTTCCTAGGTCCTCCCTATTCAAATGGATTGTGCCACGTCGGTTTTTGTTTGGTCTTCTGCATTGCTAAACAGATCAGCGTGTTATTCTTCTGTACATTAATGTAAACCCCTGCTCGTGTGCAGTACTTTTATTGTTTTTTAATCTTTTATCAGCTAGGTTTGGGTTGTATGAACAAAATATGTACTTCATATTAACTACAGCTCGAGCTATGTTTTGAAAGCACCCTCCCGCTTGGCAGGTGTTGTCAAGTGATGTGGAAGGATATGTCATCCAAAAACTGCACGTTGTAAGAAAACCCCCTGATTCCTGCTTAAGGATTGCAAGTTTTTGGTGGAGTAAATCAAATCTGCTTGACTGATCAAACATTCTTTGCTTAATCTGTTCTACTCAAATTAAACTGCATTATTTTTAAATGCCATTCCACTTTGTTTACATATATTATATTCTGCAAAACCTTTTAATATTTTTGAAATATTGCTGTTTCTTTCAGAACAAAATTAAACTATAATCCTCCCAAAAATGATGGGTCGATATACAGGATCGAATTGGAAGGTATTTCTTTTGCCATTATGAAAGAGATACTGGATTACATCTTCAGTGGACAGGTATGTTTCGGTTTTGTACAGTCTATTGTAAACGTGTATAGTACTCGGCCTTAACACACATTTGATGCAAACACTCTAGAACAAATACATCATAACCACAATGTTCATTGTATTAAAACCAGGTGTCTGAACTGTCAACCTCTTATGGTGGACCTATGACCACCGATGGGTGGGATAATCCTCACTTTCCTGCTGTTAATACAATCTTAACTTGTCTTCATCATAGCTAGGAAATTTTACATTGTAAGTCAGGACACACATGATCTTAAAAAGCGACTTCAAAGCTTACTCACCACACAAGAAGCTACATTCTTAGTAAGCTTGAACATAATTTTCTGAAATATCAACTCTATGGACCACTTCTCTGCCTTCATAGTGTCTTCCAGGTAGCTGCCTACCAGGAAGGCCTGAGAAGCTAAAGCCCCTGTGGTTGAGCGATTACCAAAAACCTGCCCCTTGCATTACCCATCTGACCCCACTGTTCAACGTGAGTGATGATACTGGATAAAAAGATTTCTTAACAGAAATCCAAATTTGTTTCCTTCCTCTAGGTCACAAGACTCTTGTGACAGCTTCGTACTTGTTGAGGCAAATGATCACACAAAACTTCAGTTAATCGTGAAAAGGTTGGACACGTGATAGACCAAATGTTGCTCTTGACCCTCCTGGCAGAACATGACTCCATTTGAAATAAAATTACAGTCCATGAAATCAATAGCTCTAACATCTGATACTGTTTTGCATGATAGGAGGCAGAGCAACATTGTCACTTTGGCAGCCAGTACATTTCTGAATAGGTTGTTTTTAGCTGGTCATGAAAGGAAGAGGTTGAGTACTCTGTTTTCTCCCCATGGGTAGTCATAACTGGGAACTGGATGAATCACTAACTTGACTACTGTCAGAAGCCTGCACACTAGCGGATGCTCTCCATTTGGGGAACCATCTACCCCTTAATGGCTTACTGAAATTGCAGTTCAGAAAGAACTAAAAGTCTCTAAGCACATGAGTAAAACTAGCACTCTCCTGGATGTTGACTAGCGAAGGAAGAGGAAGCTCTCAGGGGTTCACGTGTGCATTTTAGACTGTATCTAGGATGTTGACTGGCTGAATATATGCCATGAGCCCAAAGCGTTGTGGGTAGTGCAGTTTTTCAGTGAGTGTATGTGTAAGGGTACTGTGTAGTGAGTAAATGAAAAACATTTCATAATCTGAACCTCCATGTCCTGATACAGAATTCCTTATGACATTAGCACTGTTCAGTATACACTTACTATGGTTAAATACAGGTACCAACTATAGATATTGAGAGCCATCTATGGACTTAAAAAAAGTTTTTTTTGCTTGACCGTCTGAGATGAAACTATAGTTGAATACATAGTGTGGTAAATTGCCCCGCTTATGATCTACTTTAGGGCTTTGAAAGTGTTTGCGTTCTAAAGCACTTATGGTCGGGCAGTAATGAATAGGCTTCATTTGAGGGTTGTACCTAGACAATGAATGAATGTCCAATTTAATAATATATTTATCTGTCAATTTCCAGAAAGCACCACATTTATAGTATTTAAAAAAAAAAAGAATAGTGTATTCATGTGAAAAAGGTAAAAGTGAAAGAGCCTGTGTTTTGATTCATGTACACTAACCATTCCAGTAGATGTGAGCAATTGCAGCAGATTAGAAAGAGCTGTGGAATAATTTTTCTGTTTTTGGCATCCGTCTGTAGCCCGGTGTCTCTGATGTCTAGCATTGCTAATGGTGGCAGGAAGGATAGTTGTTGTTTTTGCACATGTGGTATCAGTGTTGATTTTCAGACTTCTCAGTGCCAATACTACCTTGCCCAGTGATGGTGAGCAACTCCGAACTCTTTCTTAAAAATTTGAGCCTGTTCCGTACAATTTATTTTGAAGTAGAGATCAATGATGTGATCCCACTTGAATTCTGGTAAGGAGTAAAAAGGGACAATAATATTGTATATTTCAATATTCCCTGATATTCGATGGTGTTCTGTTGGCACTGCAGCAACAAATTTCATCACCTCTCCCTTCGCAGATATGCTGGTTCTGCATTGTAGGATCTTCTTTGATCGTCATAAACTCTTTCCCATTGAATATAAACACAGATTGCCCTCAAAAGTGATTTTTTTCCCTTTCTGTAGTAAAAAATAAAATAACCCACAGTATTTAAATAAATAATCCATATTTGTAAAGCGCTAACATATCATCCCTTAAGGTTCCAAGGCACTGGGAACTGTCGGGGAGATTAAGTGAGCCGTTGCTCAGATCACAAGTTATTGGAGCTGAGCTTTTCGTTGGCGATCGAAATGTGAGCCCCGCTCTACGGAGTCAGCCACTCTGCCTATTGCGCCACACCTTTCCCCTCAATTCAAGGCTGCATTGCGGCATGCACATTGCAAAAGGTGTTGAAAGTGTACACAATGAAGGAACAAATGCAGCTTGATAGGCCTGCATTAAAGCTGATAAAAGGTTATCCTGTCCCTTTAAGTTTTTAGGAGCGTAGTTACTGATGAGGCATTGTACTGGCAGTTACCTCACACAGTCTGGGTTTTTTTTCTGGCGTTTGTGCATAGGATCTCAGAATACATGAAGTTTCAACCCTTTTTTTTGTTAAAATCTTTGCCATTTCCTGTGATATTTCAGTTTCACTTGATATCTTTTAAATCCTACTACTGAATGAAGTGTTTTTGCCAGTGTTTGACATAATTCTTCAGTCAGAATGACCTCTGTCTTAGAGAAGTGTCCCACCTGTTGGAGGAAGAAGGTGGTCTGTCACCCACCCAAGTTCTGTGGGATGTCTCTCCCGGCTCCAAATTCAGTGAAGGAATGTCCTATTTGCCAACAATTCTCAAAAGGACATTGAAAGTCCGGGAATGAATACGACTCAGAGGGATACTTAAAAGTTTAAGAGGAATGGGAAAAGAAAAAGGGTTGAGAAACATCCTCCCATGCACACTTTTAGAAGAGCACTGATCCTGTAAAAGACTCCCAAAGGAGGAGACACAAGAAGAGATAGCCGAGTAGTAAGGATAACCTCCAACAGCATCTCTCTCCATGTCGCTCAAGATCGGCCTCAAAGTTAACAAAGTCAGGAGCATTGGCACTGACCTGCTCATCTTCCTAAACAGCTTCAGTGTCATGACACCAAAGAGACTACTCCTCAGACAAGAAATCTGCCTCCTGAATTTGACATCAAAGACTCACAGTTTAGTGTTGACATTATCACTATTGATGTGGGAGAGACAGCCATTGATGCCTATCCATTGTCATCAAAATGGTCTTGCCGGTAAATGTAAAAAAAAAACATTGCCTTTGAAGATCCACAATTAGGTGTCTCCCTGTTCATCAGCTTTGGCTCGTATGATGACAACAGACACTATAACCATCTCCATAGCCTCAGTGAGTTCTCCGCACTCCCAAGGCTAACTTCGCCTTATTTAACTTCGTCTTTGAAGAACTTCAGTCTGAGGTTCTGCACGTTTTCAATTATGCCAACTCCAAAAAAAAGGCGACTTACACCAGAATCAGTTGCAAGGCCTCTCTGACACCTATCACTCCACATCCACATCCACATCTGCATCCACTGCCACAAAGGTCTTCCGTATACAGCATACCTTTTGAATACCCCTTGTCAGAGTAGTTACGGCCCTTTCAACTATCACCAAGTAGAATGTTATGCTAGATAACATCTATGTCCCCAGTGGGACGAAGTGAGAGACCATTATCTTCTTCCTCTAGACCTCCATCTTCCACAAGTGCCATCAGTCCAACCCCAGAATAAAATGGGGGACAGAAAACCCCAGAAAGGGTTAGAGCCCTATTCATATCCCGATGGTACTAGTTCCTCTTATACGCCCTCCTCCCCAATGGCTTTTTCCTCTTGTTTCTCCCCAATAGATGACGTCAACACAGTCCACAAGTTCTTGGCCTTAGGACCTACCAAGCTGCATATACCTTTGCAAACCCTGCAACTTAAAGTTGCAGTTACTCTAACGACCTTATAACCATGTTCATCTCCAAAACCTCTTCTCCCTTTAGTCGGAAGTTTAGTAGACATTGCAGAGGAAAAATGCCTGACTTCGGGTACTGTAAAGGAAGGCAGGAACATTTCACCTTATTAAAAAGTACAGAGCTCCTCAGTAGGATCGTGGCTTATTGAAGTCCGATCCTAAATCCAACTCAATAAGGGAGACGCCAGTAAGAAGACCTGCCTCAACACCCGAGACCATTGTACGCTTATAGAGAGTGAAAGCAAACCGTTTTATGTGTCAGTCGGGAATGCTTGTGGGACGTCTGCAAGTAACCTGAAAAACATAAGTGCCACTGTTTTCTTGGGGAAATATCAATGAGACTTCATGAACCGTGTGAGAGAGTTCATTAATGATTTGCCAAAACACAGTCATGCCGAGGATCTCAGTGTGGTGTGAATATTGGAATATTCAGCCTTAGAGATTCAAATGCAGTGACTTATAAAGCTTCGAATGGATAGACTTGTATGATTATTGAATAGCCTGCAACATATTATAGATAATACTATGACAATGTACATTTCTTTTTGTGACTTTGATTGCCCAGTCTTAAATCTGAATGTGGATAATTTGTAATGTGATTGTAATGTGTAACTTAATCTACGCAGAGGGACATTGAAGTGAGCACCCCATGACCTGTTGGAAGATATACTGTTGTGTGGTTTCCTGCAACTTTTCACTATTCCTTTGTTCGCATACTTGCAACATAGTCTGAGGTATACAATGGTCGTCAGTATTTTTCTGTGATATTGATCTGCTCTTCAAGGTGTCATTTGCATTAAGGAAATGTGCTTAGGTTGGTGAATGGAGTATCATGTTTGATAGTAACCCCCATTACGGTGCTGTGAAAAAAAAATACAACTCTGGTTTTACATATTAAGACATCGAACTTTCATCTAGTCATCATCCAGTCCCAACAGATGGTACACATAATCTCTTGTGACAGACAGCACAGACACAAATCTAAGTTGGCATTATTTAGTAAATAACTCCGACCATATTCAGAAGCCTTGTGCGGAAAAATTGGTGAATCCCTGATTAAACAAAGGTATGCGCCCCTTTTACTAGCAATAACATGAAGTAAGCATTCCTGGTAAGTCTTAGTCATTGCACGTGATTAACTATTGCACACTCCTCCTCACACAACTGATTAGGCACAGGGATTGTTTGAAAGCATTTTTTTATGCACAGCTTTCTGTAGGTCTCGTCTTAGCATATGAATGGGGTTGAGATCTGGACCTTGACTTATTCATTCAAAAATCTTGATCACCCATACCTCCTTCTTTTCTCATCCATTCAGTCACCGTTCTTATGGTGTGTTTTGGATCATTGTCTTGTTGCTTGGTCCACCTTTGACTAACCTTTGCATGTTGGGCAGATGGCCTCAGATTTCTCTCTAGAATGCACTGATAGGGAGGCATTCTTGGTGGACTTAATGATTATGAAGTGATCGTCCAGGCCCGCACTGCAAATCATACTCCACTCAACACATTTCCACTACCCTGCTTGACAGTTGAAACGAGGTTCTTGTGGTGATACGCATTGTTTAGTTTCCGTCAATCATGCCTTTGTACAGTTGAGTCACAACAACTCTACTTTGGACATGAAGTGCAGCAGGCATTGTTCCTGAGGTTTTGTGGTTCATTCAGGTATTAAGTTCAAGCGTAAGACATGCAGCATTGTTCTTTTTTGGTAAGAAAGGATTTCCACCTGGCTAGCCCACCACGAAACAATACTGGAGTAATGAGCTCGGCTTATTGAGGAAGACCTGCAGCTCTGTGGACAGTGCTTAGTGGCTGTTTGCCATTGCTAGGAGCCTCACATAGTCTGATCGTTGTGCACATTTGTTTGGACACACCCTTTTGGGTAGATTGCCAATCATCTTGAACTTCCTTCATTTGTACATGATCTTTCTCACAATGGAAAGTTGGACTTAATATTTGGTAGCAGCTTTGCAACCCTTAATAGATTTGAGCTGCAACCATTTTCTCTCTGAGACTGTAGGAGATACCATTTATTCTGGGCATGATGTATTGCCACAAATCTTGATGTCCTAGACCGAAATGAGTTATTTAGCAGACTTTTTTATCAGCACCTACCTTAACTGATATGGTAGCAGGAAGGATGCTCTTTCTAACTGAAGGATTTGCCCAACAGAATCTTAAGAGGGAATTCCTTCTTGATTGCATCTCTCTATTTGTAGCATTTAACGGCAGAATTACTGCATGGAGCATTATTTAAACCACTTTGAAAAGTTCAAAGAATGCTGCACTGGTATTATTTTGTAAGCATATGTTATGTATCATTGGAACTGGTCTGAATGCTGTTTTGTATTGTACCAACTAACATTTAAACTTTTTAAATTGTTTTCTCCGATAGATAAGGTTGAGCGATGAGACTATTCAAGATGTAGTGCAAGCAGCAGATTTGCTTCTACTCACAGATCTTAAGACTTTGTGCTGTGAATTCTTGGAACGTTGTATCGCAGCAGAGAACTGTATTGGTATTCGGGACTTTGCCTTGCACTATTGCCTGAACCATGTTTATTACATCGCTACCGAATTCCTTGAAACTCATTTTCGAGATGTGAGCAACACAGAAGAATTCCTGGAACTAAGCCACCAAAAATTAAAGGAGGTCATTTCCCTCGAGAAACTAAATGTTGGCAATGAAAGACATGTATTTGAAGCAGTGGTTCGATGGATATCCCATGATTCTGAGGAAAGAAAGGTAGGATTATATGCATGTCATTTTTTGTGAATGTTTTGTTGAATATGTTGGGTTACCTGCAGAACAAGAGTGACAGGAAACATGCATTGTTTACTTCTGAATTTGTCGCAGTGGGTTTTTCTGCGTTTTTTGTAATAATCGACAAACTGAAACCCTGCAGGTCGTCTTTTTAGGTTTATTTACAGGCCTCTTTAGCTGTCTGGGAGGTCTATTATTATTAGTTCTTTAAAATATACATAGAATGGGCTTTGACACCAGCCCAGGAGAGTATTACACTTTCATTTTCTGCTTTTGGCTGTTTGATGTATCATACCACCTCCTCTGGAGTGGTTGAAATTTAATGTATGAGGTATTATTTTTCCTCTCAAAAACACACTTGAGCGTCACACATTTTAATTTAGCATGCCTTGTATATAGAAACTATTTTGTTTGTTAGGACTTGTGTAAGCCTTGCTTTGATGTGTTCACTCTATTTTATTGACTTTTTTTCCATTCCCACGATGGCCTTCCTAAAGTCTCATAAGATCACTAACAAAAGCTGTATTCTTGCACGGCTTCAGTGGGCGGCCAGCTTGGGGTCGGGTTGTACTGACCAGTCAGCAACCAGCACCTGTTTAATCATTCTTCAGCCTGGGCATAGCTCAGTGTGCGCACGCCTGACAGGTCCTCTCCCCTGCAACTGTTTTCCTGCTCACATAGTGGGCATCGCCCCGGTGGTCATTTAGTGTGCTCCAGTGCTATTGCTAATAGAGAGAGCATTTTTAGTGGCTCCTTTACCCGCTGTAGTTCTACACAGCTACATCATCCCTTATAAAGGGCAAGCACTGTGGTGATAGCCATGCCTTCGTTTCAGTTCTTACTGAGCACCCCTTCAGCCCTTTGCCTCTCCTCATCAGGCAAAAATATTGGCAGAAGGGGTTTCAAGCTTTCAATTTACCACTGCAGAAATCTACTTTGAAACAGTGTTTTTAGCAGTCCACATGACTAGTTCTGAAGTCTCACAATGGTCACTCTTACACAAAGCAATAATATCAATTCATTATCTTAAAGTGGTCTAACAAGAACCAGTGCCTTAAACTGCAGCTACTTCTACATGTTGCAGTATTATTGTCCAGTAGTTCTTACCTAGGCTAATTAATATCGGGTCTATCATGAACACGGCAGGAAAGTTGCCAGTCCCTTACTCTACTTTGACCTCGTCCCACTGGGCTCTTAACCATATGGACCCCTAGACTAGATTCATTTCTTATTTGGGGGTTCCCTCTGTGCTTGACCCTACTCTAAGAGTAATGTGAAACCGCTCCCAGCACACTTGGTAAAATTTAATTTAACATGTTCTAGAGCTCCTAAATCCTTGTAACTGACCTTTGACATTCCTGCCACCTTGTGACTTTTCAGCCATTAGTGCCTTCTTCCCCTCACTATTTTTAGGTCTCGCGTCAGCGAAAGACCTATTGCTGCCTAGTCAGCTCTGAAGGGACCACAGACCGGGGCACGAGCGCCGATTGCACCTCATGGACGCGCATGCCCAGCCCCGCCTCCCGAGCCGTGCACATCTCAGTTAGTCAGCCATGCCTCTCAGTCGCGCGCACGCACACCAGCTGCCCATACACGCACCAGCCACGCACACACGCACCAGCTGCCCACACACGCACCAGCCGCCCCCAGCCCCGCACACACGCACCAGCTGCCCCTAGCCCCGCACACACACACCAGCTGCCCACACACGCACCAGCTGCCCTCAGCCCCGCACACACGCACCAGCTGCCCACACACGCACCAGCCGCCCTGGCCGCGCACACACGCACCAGTCGCCCAAGCCTGTGCACGAGCCCCCAATGCACCAAGTCCCACTCACCGGGTGTCATCTCTGCCTCCATTGACGTGGCTCACCACTTTTCTGCCGCCACCACCAGGCTCCCCCTCCGGCATGGGAGCCCCGCGTTACCACTTCCATCTCGGCCATACACTTCGTGGGCACGGGCTTATGGCGGAAGTCCCGCCCCACAACAAGCATGACGCTGCCGGACTTCCGGATTTCGCGCCAGATCGGGCCGGTGGCTTGCCAGGAACTCAAGCGATTTCCAGGTACTTGTTTTTTTGGTGTTATCTAGTTTTTTTCATTCTCTATCGGTATCTTAACACGTTAGGAACAGGTATTGTTTGGGTATAAACCAGTTATGGTACGGTTAGTGTTTTTGTGCAGTGTCGCCTTAATACGTGAGTGTCTGATGTGATGACATGTGTATTGTACATCTTGTTTTAAGGCACTTATCGTGGGTCCTCAGACCGTAGCTTTAGAACAACAGTCTTTATTGTTCCCGATGTTTACAGCAGTGATGGATTTTTAAATCTTTATTGTTCCCGCCTTTATCAGACATTGTCTTTTTTAATTATCTTTATTGTGCCCCCGCTGCTAACACAGACAGGGCTAGTGGACAGCGCCGTAGTCTCACCATGTCCTCTTCCTCAGCCCTCGCTGGGTCTGGCGGACCCCCGTCATCTCCCCCCTCGTCCTCAGCTGCGCCCCCTAGACCTAGTCTGAGGTGGCCTGGCAGAGCCCGTGGCCCCTTTAGGAAGAGGCGGTTCCTAAGCCCCCTGTGCAGCGGCGACCGCGGCTTCCAGGAGGCGCCGGGGGCTACCAGGACAAGAGCAGCGACTGAAAGTGGCAACAGAGCCTAAAGTGGAGGCACAGTTATGGTCCCTAAGTTACTCTAAGTACATCTGATACCTATTATCCAGCTCCTGTCTTAACTCCTAGAAGTTGTAGTCTTCGTGTCCTTCAGTTGAACTTAACCTCTGATGTTATGTATTAAAAAGAAATCTCTGGATTGGTTTCACAGTGTTTCAGTGTTGTGCCTACTCTTATACTTGCCAGGTGGCAACATGCCTAATCAAAAGGTTTTTGTTTTTTCAAAACAGCACTGCCAGGTTGTACTGACTTTTTAGCCATCATCACTTTGGATGATAAGTTTCAGTCCTTACTTTGAACCTTAAAGCACAAAAGGGTCTCAAAAGGCAACACACAGTTAGCTAAAATGCCAGGACAGGCTTGATATGTCATGGGTCGGCTAATTAGCTGCTGTAGAAAGAGCTGAATACAAGCAACAATGTAGGAAAAAGACATTGTTGCTAGGTTACCTAGTTTCTTGTGTGACATCCTCAACCAGTCTTGCTTTTTTTAACTGATAACCTGTTGCATTCTGGGACTTATAGCCAAGTTCACATTCAGGCACATGCATCAATGTTGGCTTTTGCGATTCCTTAATTACGATTTTTAAGGAATCGCAAATAAGGAATCGCAAAAGCCAACATTGATGCATGTGCCTGAATCAGGCACATGCATCAATGTTGGCTTTTGCGATTCCTTAATTGCGAGTTTTAAGGAATCGCAATTCAGGAATCGCAAAAGCCTATGCATGTAGAAATCGCTTAAAAATAGCGATTTCTAAACATTTCTTAATTGCGACTCGCAAATTGCGAATCGCAATTAAGGAATACCTACCCATCCATTCCTATGGGCCTAGAGGCCCATAGGAATGAATGGGAAGACATTCTCAATGTGCGATTCTCAATTAGAGAATCGCAAATTGAGAATGCAATTTCAAGGGTGCCAGGGTGTCAAAAGGACACCCTGTTGCACCCCTGAAATTGATCTGTGCACATATGTTGCGCACACACATGCCCTAAGGGCATGTGTGTGCGCAACATGAAACTTTGAAAAATGCACAAAAGTGCATTTTTCAAATTACCATAAAGTTCAACTTCATGGTAATTTGCTACTCCTATTAGCGAAATCGCTAATTTTTAGACTTTGATGCATTGCATTTAAGGAATCTCAATTTGGGATTCCTTAAATGCAATCGCAATTTAAGGAATCTCAATTTAGAGATTCCTTAAATTGCGATTTTTGCTTTTGGGATGATGCATCCCAAATGCAAAAATACCGGTCGCAAAGGGGCAGATTCTGAGAATCCGCCCGTTTGCGACTGGTTTTTAGCTTGATGCATGTGGCTGATTGTTTTTTATGGACTCAAATACACATTGTGTAACTTGCTGAGGCCTACAAAGCCAGTACTACTGACTGAAAGTATTATTCATAGAATGAAGTCGCTGGTCAGTCATACCTGTGGTTGGGGAACAGGAAAAAATAGAGGGTATGATGGCTATTAGTACTAAAGCATTTACTTTCTGTTTTGGGGCTATAAATACACACAGAGCATTGCTATATCCTGTCTTGTATGCTGTGTATTTAGTGTCTGCTGTCTGTGTGATAGTGTAGAACCCTGATGTGCAGTAGATTTCATCAGTCAGTAGGAAGAGCCCAGTGGGCTAAGGCTGATTTTGTATCAACATGCTCCTGGTGGGGAGCTATTTAATGTCACATACCTTAATAAACCTACCTTAAGTCACATCTCATCCAAGTTACATTTACAACATTTACATACATGAAAGAGGAAGATTTTGAAAAAATAAACGGGGGAACGTTTTTTTTACCTATTGTCTTGCATTGAAAGGGAGGCAAGTTTAGGCATTAGAAAGCTCAAATAAATTCACTTTGAAAGAAAGTAGGTGGGGCAGCAAGAGGGTTTTGGGTCGTGGGGCACAGTAAAGAGAGCTGTGACTAGTTAGTATTTTTATTTTTGGGGTTGTCTTTGGAAGTGCCCACTTTTGTCACTTGAGGGAATCCTGTTCTGCTCCAGTGTGTGCAGTATTGCTAGCTGTGCATTGTAGGTTACTGGTCACATATATTTTCATAATTAAAAGCCTTCTCTTGCACAGATACCACTCTAGGGCGTCAAACCAGTTCTGTATCCTCAAAGTTTAATAGACTGTTATCTCTGTCATGTGCGATTTTGTTAGAGTATCTAGGACTGCAGCCCAGTACAGTTATGTTATGTTATGTTAAAATAAGTTTATATAGCGCACGGCTACTCTAAAAGAGTGTCCCGGCGCTTTCCACGGCAGCTCAGTGTAGAATAACATAACAGAGAAAAACAATTACAAGAGAAACAGAAAGGCCCACCAAAAGAATACTAAAGATTAAAAAGCCAAGTCTTCAGGCTCTTCCTAAACTGAAGCAGATTGGGGGTACTGCGTAGTGCCAGTGGAAGAGAATTCCACAACTGGGGTGCCTTGCAGCTGAAGGAGCGGCCCCCAGTACGGGCCTTCCTCACACGCGGAACCACGGCAGTAAAAAGAGATACAGTGATAATGGGAAGATTTAAAGTCTGGTGATCAATTATGTGCTTCATTCCTGATTTTATGGCATACTTTTTCTGGGAGTGAGGAGTTTTGGATAGTTGTATGCCGTAGTATAGTATTCTTTAAAGAGATTGTGCCACATAGGTTTGATGATATGCATATTGTGTAGTTCCTGAAGGCCAGGAAATTCGCCTGGACCAGATGTTGGTGGGGTGATAGTTCTCAAGGTTGAGAATCTGAATTGTAAAGTACTGGTCGCCTTTTGAGCTAAAATGTTTTGTAAGCAGGTAACTCAGAATAATTATAATTTGCTTGTAACTGTCGCCCCATCATGTTATAATGCCTTTCTGAATATAACATGGACTTAGTGTAGGGCACAAGTGTCCGCTGATGATCCCAAAAAATACTAACATATTTTATTGATAACTTCTAAGCCTAATAGTTTTCATATTAGATTTAGTGGCAAGTCTTTATTTTTGGCTCAGTTTAATGTTGACAGTTCAGGTCATCGGTCTGGTTCTATCTACGTGATATGCAGTTAGTGACAGGATGCTCAGACTTGACTCGATTGGACTGTGATGCAGCTAGGGATCACTAGTGCTCTGCGTAGGATTTTATTTTGGGAGGGGGTGGCGAGGCGGGCCTTTAATCTTTCTTAGAATAGGCTTTGAGGACTAATTGTGCTTATTTTCCATTTCCGGCTTGGAGTACAACAGTTTTCTTCAGAACGGCAATGCAAAGTTCCCTGTTCTGGCATGGTCTTTGATTGTGGTACCCACGTGTTACCATCAATGAAAGAGTAAGCCTAAAAGTGGCCAAACCTAGGTTTAATGAATAACTTGCAGTGGATCAAACAATGTAGTTGCCATTTTACCACCACCTCCACCAATACCACCACTACCACCACCACCAATACCACCACCACCAGTACCAATGCCACCGCCAATATCAATAATACCACCACTAATAGTACCAATACCACGAATACCAATACCACTGCCACCAATACCATCACCACCAATACCATCACCACCAATACCACCACCACCAATAGCACCACCACCACCACCAATACCAATGCCACTACCGCAATACCACCAGCCAAAGGTGTTGGAGCGCTTTGTTAGTGTTTAGAGCTCAGATCATATGTTACTCTCACTTTTCACTTTGTGTCTGTGTAATTTACAACACTTAAACATCTTCACTGCACTATTTATCACTACTTTGAAGATGTCGCATGCCGGTCCACTGATATTTGCAATCTAACAAGCGGTCGAGAAGGCCCTTTATTGCAATGCAATAGGTCTCGCATTTGCGAGAGTTTAAGTTAATAATATTGTAAATGACAATGCCTTTTATTTATGTTTTAAAACCTAAAACATAAGTAAAGGCATTGTCATTTACAATGCCAATAGCTCAAACTTGTGTGAATGCGAGACCTATTGCATTGCAAATGCTTGTTTTATATGCTAGCAGCTGCCCATGGCAGTTTTTTAGTTTCTATTAGCTTGGTTTACGCTAGTTGTTGTCATAACTCAACATAGCTATTCCTAGGCATGTGTTCTTCGCTTCAAGATTAAACCGCCCTTTGTTAAGTGTCTTGTTTGTTGCCTTCTTTCGTAGTCTGAATTCACCATCTCATGGCGCAAATATAGATATCTGTTGGTAATCAAAACAAGCATCGGCAAAGCAATAGGTGTGGCATTAATCAGTTAACATGAAAACGACATTTGTTTATGCCTGTATTTGCATGTGTTGAGTCCTATTTGCCAGACACATTGGCTTTTCGAGTTTTTGCTGATGGCCTGACTCCTGTTAATTTCATTACTTTGAGTCTACTTCTTCCTTATCACGGTCTGTTCTGCAAGATGGTAAGTTACCAATCAACCATTTGGCTTTGACTTTCCATTTTTAAAAAGAGGCCATTTGCTCTTTGACATGAAAGATCCTTAGAAACATCTTGAACCATATATAAGGAAGGTGATCCAGCGGAAAAGCCTTATAGAATTTGGGCAGGTAGGAATGCATGGACTGTCGAGAGACAAAAATGTCCAAGACTAATGAAGATAACATTAGAAGTGTTATGACAGCTTTGTTTTATTATTGTAAGCACCCAGAACATTTGTCAGCACGCTGGACCCTAATGTACCCAAATGAGACCCTCCTAATTTGCAATGTAGAATATATTGTGAAGAATATGGATCGAATTGTTGCATTGAAAATATTGTTCATAATCCTGCCTCTAATGGTTGCGGTCCCACAGATTCACCTTATTTTAACTTTTGCTACTGCTGTCATCATTCCAAACAAATTTTATTCTGAATATATATATATATATATATATATTCACTGAAAAAACCATAGGTTATAGACCATATATAGTTAGGAATTAGCATTTACAAAACCTTGAAAATTCACTGAAAAAACCATAGGTTATAGACCATATATAGTTAGGAATTAGCATTTAAAAAACCTTATTTTACTCACACAAAACCATTGAAATTCCATATATAGTTAGTTGCACTAACTATATATCGCGCACCCGCAATCCACTGCTGATGATGTCACATATTACATCATTCATGACATGGTCAGTGACATCACTGATGACATCACTGATGGCATCTCAAATGACATCACTGATGACATCACTGATGACAACATCCAGTGACTGTATGTTTCTGTAAAGTTAAAATATGTCTTACATATTGAAGAATGAGTGGATGTATAAGTGTCTGGACGAAGGATTTAGTAGGTGCATGACTGAATGTATGAGTGAGTGATTAAATGTGTCTCACTGAGTGCATGGGTTAGTGACTAAACTGTCTTAATTTGTGCATCATTATGTCTGTTGTTCTGTAAACTGCTGCATGTGTTGATCAGTAGCTATATGAGTAACTATATGGGTTATTGATTGATTGCCCAAGTATTTGCATGGGAGACTGAGTGTGTGTGTGGCTGGCTGGGAGGTGTGTGACTCTGTACAGATCAATGTGTACTTGTATCAATGATTGTATAAGAGAGTAAGTATGTGTTAGTATATGGTTGAAAACGTAAGGTGCTCTATGTTTAACTGTATAGAGTAGAAAATGGAAGTGTGATTGATTCTTTACAGGACTGACTAGGTGTGTGAGTAACTCCATGGATGAGTGGCAGAGTGTGAGTGTCTGTATAGGTGTATGAGTGCATATGATAGTGTTGTAAAGATGAGTGATTGTATGTATGAATGATTGTATGGGTGAATGAGTGAATGTGTGTGTAGACGTAGGAATCAGTGAGTACGTATGTAGTAACTAGTATTGGTGTGTCAATGGTTTCAAAAATTATACTCTGTTTTTAACACTGGGTGAAACAGAGGTTATATTAAAATGTGAGGAGATGCATTGTATTGTCACATGAATGATATCATCAGTGATGTGGTCATTGATGTCAAAAGAGATGTCATCAGTGATGTCATCAGTGATGTCATTTGAGATGTCATCAGTGATGTCATCAGTGATGTCACTGACCATGTCATGAATGATGTAATATGTGACATCATCAGCAGTGGATTGCGGGTGCGCGATATATAGTTAGTGCAACTAACTATATATGGAATTTCAATGGTTTTGTGTGAGTAAAATAAGGTTTTTTAAATGCTAATTCCTAACTATATATGGTCTATAACCTATGGTTTTTTCAGTGAATTTTCAAGGTTTTGTAAATGCTAATTCCTAACTATATATGGCCTATAACCTATGGTTTTTTCAGTGAATTTCAATGGTTTTTTAATAGCAAATATCATAAGCTGTCGAATGTCAAGTACGTGGTAAGTGAAAACATTTTCGTGTTTATGCACACTGATCTGCTTTGAATGGTGCCCCCCCCCCCTCATTTCTATTAGGAGTACTCTCTCTTTGCACATAGTGAAAGGTAGTTAACGCAGGCCTTTGCCCCCGTTGTAATACGTCGTGCCTGCTTCTCTCTCCATTTGATTGATTGTTATCCAAGTATTTACTGTTTTAGAATTGGTTCTCTTTGGTTCATTCTCTATTTACAAACAAACACAGAGTCGCAATACTCTGTTTAGTCTTTGCAGATAACGAAAAATCGTGTAAAAAAAAAAGAAAAGGAATCGAGCAAAATCAGTAGGCCACTAATGGGATCTCTTTTTGACCTCGCTAAAATAGAAACATTAGGAACAACCCCTCATGACAAATACAAAACTAGTGAAATGAACTGAACTCCACACAATGATGGCTGCAAAACAACTCGGCTCCGCCACCCACCCCGCCCAAAATAACGATAAAAAGCAGCTGCCATGATTGGTTGCGGAATGGCCACGACGGAGCTACGAAATGGTGCTGCTCTCATGCTAACCCCAGCTTCAGTCTGAAACATCCAGAAACACTGTAGACTACCAATTCGATCAGTTCTGGTAGCGCCCCAATGTAACCCGGTAGAGAAGAACTAGCCCTCCCCTCTTTGAATAATGGTTCTTGTTGCCTGTCCCTTCTGTTGTCATTTAACAGAACTATTTAGCCTGCTGAAAGGGGTTGTGTTCCGACCGCTGGTTGGTGGACACATTTTGACTATATTCTGGACCTGCGTTGTCGCGTAATGCGTCATATGACGCGCCGCGTTAGCGCATCCGGAAGTCATCCGGGGCGCGCAGCGCGTAACGTAAGCATAACAAGTCATGTGACTTGTTAATAAAACTTTTCATTGGTTCATTTTACTTTTCTTATTCTAATGATGAAAGGCTTGGTCATATGACCTAAAAATTACGCTTTTTATTACTTCCGAACATTATTTTTTCTTAAATATATGTTATAATGTTCCAGGCTAATGTACTTTCCCGGAAAATTTACAACTGTCCTGCAAGTAAAATATATTCTTTTTTCGAGAAAAAGAGCGTTTCTTCGTCCCATGACGGAGCCGTTGAGCAAAAGAGGGTCGACCTGCTGTCTTAGTCGCCGATACGCCTGAATATGAGATTCTTATCGATCACTTTATGTTGCAGGAATAGAAAACACAACAGCCCTTGACCATTTATCTTTACTGCGTTCCTTCGTATTATACCTTTTACCCTTCATGTAATTGGTCTGCTTTATTTCACTTGCCTTTTAATGATTCTAAAACAGTGACTATTATTAAAAACTTTACCAATGTATATACTACTACCATGTTTTCTTTTAAAAACCTTTATTGTGAAAATTTCATTATACAAATACGAGCCTATAACCACGTGGGCCTGCCACGGAGCAAACTGTAATCGTATATGATGAATAGACATTTACACTGTAGAGGAACGTAACGGGCGGGCCATTAGGTTGCAAGAACTAAGGTGTCTAACAGTTACGGAATCGGTGGACGTACATTTTATAATTAAAATACGACAGGGCCAGTTACAATAAAATTATCTAGATATACATTTGCGGGCAAGTACCATGGGTGACGTTAATTCGAACTTTCAACAGTACAGTAATCAATAACACATCAGAACTTAATATCAATAGGGATGTCGAAATATTCAATCAATTCTCGTCCCCGCCCGCCATGTGCTTCAAAACTGCATACGTATCTCGTGATTTCAAGGTTCTGCAACCAGTACACAACAAGGAGTTACGAGTCCCATTTATTCCGGCGCCATTTTGGGCGAGGACGGGCAGGTCCAGGATATAGTCAAAATGTCTCTACCAACCATCGACTATGATGACGTTCATATGCTGTATTTATTAGAGTAACACTCATCTGTCCACATGAAATTAATTTGCCACAATCTAAACATGTCATTTTAATCTTTCCAAAGTTCTTCTAAATATTTGGGACCGTTTCCCTTGCCTCTGAAGCTCTCAGTGCCACTTCTTTGATGAATGTACTAGCAGGTCAGGGGTTCTCCTCCAAATCTCTCTTTTATGCAGCACTATAATTAATTGGTGCCACCTCTCCATATGACGATGCATGGTATAGTTACCACAACTATATATTTTTTCGGTTCCTCTGGAGAGTTCATCGTGGCAGATGAAGCGTGTAACGTACCGGGCATTTACCTTTTTTTGCATGTACAGGAAAGGAAAAAAAGAAATCGAGCGTCCGAGTTCTAAGGTGTCCCAGGGCCATTTTAGTGGACCAGGCCCAAATCCAAAGAACAGGCCGCCATTTTGAGAGTCCTCTTGCAGCCGCCTGTCGCTGTAGCATCAAGAGCAGCCGAAACTCAGCTGAATGGCAACTGAAACGGTAAAGGGGCGCCCCACTACATTTCAGCATTGTAGGATGACCACACCAGTACAGCAACTTGCTAGACATCACCTCGGTGCCATCCGGATCTCGGCGCCCCACTGCAGATGAAGTGCCTCTCAACTATGAAACCACCACGATGACATCCGGATCTTGGCGCGTTGTGCTGCCTTCGGCCTATTCGCACATCGGTCCGCTACTGACGCCATCTCACAGGCTAATGGGGCGACCCACGCCGAGTTTCAGCATTGTAGGATGACCACACCAGTACAGCAACTTGCTGGACATCACCTCGGTGCCATCCGGATCTTGGCATCTCAGCGCCTTGTGGTGTCAGTCAGAAAATATTGTTGCGCTGCCTTTGGCCCCATTCGCACATCAGTCCGCTGCTGACACCATCTCACAGGCCAACAGGGCGCCCCACGCCGACTTTTACCATTGTACGATGGCCACACCAGTGGCACAACTTGCTAGACATCACCTCGGTGCCATCCGAATCTTGGCATCTCAACGCCTAGTGGTATCTTCCATACAGAAAATATTGTTACGCTGCCTTTGGCCCCATTCGCACATCGGTCCGCAACTTAGACATCACCTCGGTGCCATCCGGATCTTGGCATCTCAGCGCCTTGTGGTGTATTCTCTTCAGAAAATATTGTTGCGCTGCCTTTGGCCCCATTCGCACATCGGTCCGCAACTTAGACATCACCTCGGTGCCATCCGGATCTTGGCATCTCAGCGCCTTGTGGTGTCTTCTACTCCGAAAATATTGTAGAAAATATTGTTGCGCTGCCTTTGGCCCCATTCGCACATCAGTCCGCTACTGACACCATCTCACAGGCCAACAGGGCGCCCCACGCCGACTTTTACCATTGTACGATGGCCACACCAGTGGCACAACTTGCTAGACATCACCTCGGTGCCATCCGGATCTTGGCATCTCAGCGCCTTGTGGTGTCTTCAAATCAGAAAATATTTTTGCGCTGCCTTTGGCCCCATTCGCACATCGGTCCGCTACTGACGCCATCTCACAGGCCAACGGGGCGCCCCACGCCGACTTTCAACATTATAGGATGGCCACAGAAGTGCGACAACTTACTAGACACCACCTCGGTGCCATCCGGATCTTGGCGCGTTGTGCTGCCTTCGGCCTATTCGCACATCGGTCCGCTACTGACGCAAACTCACAGGCCAACGGGGCGCCCCACGCCTACTTTCAGCATTGTAGGATGGCCACACCAGTGCGGCAACTTGCTACACACCACCTCGGTGCCATCCGGATCTTGACATCTCAGCGCCTAGTGGTGTCTTCTATTCCGAAAATATTGTTGCGCTGCCTTCGGCCCCATTCACACATCGGTCCGCTACTGACGCCATCTCACAGGCCAACGGGGCGCCCCACGCCGACTTTCAGCATTGTAGGATGGCCACACCAGTGCCACAACTTGCTAGACACCACCTCGGTGCCATCTGGAACTTGGCATCTCAGCGCCTTGTGGTGTCTTCAATTCAGAATATATTGTTGCGCTGCCTTTGGCCCCATTCGCACATCGGTCCGCTACTGACGCCATCTCACAGGCCAACGGGGCGCCCCACGCCGACTATCAGCATTGTAGGATAGCCACACCAGTACAGCAACTTGCTAGACATCACCTCGGTGCCATCCGGATCTCGGCGCCCCACTGCAGATGAAGTGCCTCTCAACTATGAAACCACCACGGTGACATCCGGATCTTGGCGCGTTGTGCTGCCTTCGGCCTATTTGCACATCGGTCCGCTACTGACGCCATCTCACAGGCCAACGGGGCGCCCCACGCCGACTTTCAGCATTGTAGGATGGCCACACCAGTGCGGCAACTTACTAGACACCACCTCGGTGCCATCCGGATCTTGGCGCGTTGTGTTGCCTTCGGCCTATTCGCACATCGGTCCGCTACTGACGCCGCCTCACGTGCCAACGTATTTTCTCCGCATTTTATACCCTATGCCGCATAACAGGTCATGTGACTTGTTTATAAAACTTTTCATTGGTTCATTTTACTTTTGGTTTCCTAATGATGGAAGGCTTGATCATATGACCTAAAAACAACACTTTTCATTGGATGAAAACTTTTTTTTTTCCCAAACGATGAAAGCCCCACCTTGTTTCTGGATGTTTCAGACTGAAGCTGGCGTCAGCATGAGAGCACCACCATCTCGTAGCTCCGTCGTGGTCATTCCGCGAGCAATCATGGCAGACGCTCCCCACCAGAAGCCTGCAGGAGTCGGGGCCCCCAAAACTTTTGATGAATTCTCAATGCGGAGGGGACGCTTTCGAGAATGGGGTCCAAGACCTAGCAGACAAGCGTCCGATTTCCAAGGTGTCCCAGGGCCATTTCAGTGGACCAGGCCCAAAAAGGAAAGAGCCTGCCGCCATTTTGAGAGTCCTGTGACAGCCGCCTATCGCTGCACCGCAAGAGTGGGCGCAACTCAGCTGAATTGCGGCTTTTGACACAGTGGACCAAAAACGGACGGAATGGCAACTGAAACGGTAAAGGGGCGCCCCACTACAACAGATGACACTTCACCTGGAGAGGCCCGTTCACACCGCCTCCCCCGGGGCGCCCCACGCCGTTATTCGGAGCAGCATTGTAGGATACCAAAACCAGTGCGGCAACTTACTGGACATCACCTTGGTGCCATCGTTCTGCTGCCTTGGAACTATTCGCACAACAGTTTGCTACTGATGACCCACCCCCCGCGACGCCCCACGCCGTAATTGCTGGGTGGCAACTTACTAGACATCACTTTCGTGTCATCTAGATTTCGGCGCGTTCTGCTGCCTTAGAACTATTCGCACAACAGTTTGCTACTGATGACCCACCCCCCGCAACGCCCCACGCCGTAAATCTGGACGTTGTGCTGCGTTGGGACTATTCGCACAGCCGACCGCTACTTCGTTGTTTTTCCCTAAAAATGTTTATATGTTATTACTATTTTTGTTTTCTTGTATATATTTATAAATTATTAAAGTTTTATAATCTTACTACTTTGTCGGAGTGCTATATATTTTTAATGTGACACATAATTGTAAAAACTTTGATGTACAAAGAGTCATCACTGGAATCTACCGCTTCACGCTCGGTCCCCTCCCAAATCACAATACAGGATGGTTTTCAGATAATAGCAACGCTTCTGCTGTGACGGATCTCATCGAGTGTGGGCCTTGATCTACTATAACTCCTTTGAAGAGGGGTGATTCTTTACAGCTGTGGCCATAAACTACATCTGCAGGGCTAGCTGATAGCCTAGGACCGGCCTGGACAATCGGACACAGAGGAAAAGGAGTGTCAGAGGGTGCGGTAGTGAATAGGGCGAAAGGGAGGTGTCGGGCGGGCACAGGGTGTGATTCTCAGGGAAGAGCAGCGCAGATGGGGGGAGGTTTATTACCCATGCATAAGACAGAGAGCGGGGGTGACCACTGCCTGGGTGAGATGCTTGCGAGGGTGGGGAGCCATGCTAAGGATCGACAGCGTGCACAGAGTGGGGTCTGGTCAAGGCATCTAAAATGGCTGCCGTGCACGACAAAAGTGTGGCATTTGAAAAAAGACAAGATGGCGCAGACAATGTTTTTCAACACTTCCTGATTTCCTTCGAATCGAACGTTAACAGACGTTGGGGCATATTACCAAAGTTAAGCGATATTTATCCCTAACGATGCATTGCAAAGATTTTTTTACCGTCAGAAATTATCGCACATAAACCTTGCTATTATCAAGGTTTATCGCAAATACGATAAAAAACGACCGCCATGCATTAATATCGCTGAAAACTCAGCGATATTCATGCATTACCGAGCTAATGCTCTTAGCCATGTTATCCACCTCCCATTGGATAACATGGCTAAGAACTGCTCAGGGCAGCTGTTACTTTTTGGAGATATTCGCGCTTATCTCGAATATTTCCAAAAGTTGATAATAGGAGATAGCGATGTTAGCGACTGTTTCCAGTCGCTAACATCTTGGCATGCCCACTTTGCATGTCATTAGTGATAAATATAACTCACATGCAAAGTGGGGCCCAAGATGGTCGCTATCTCCTACTAGCCGTCGCTAACTGGTGTTAGCAACAGCTAGGTAATACAGATATAATTTTATCTCCGCGGAGCGCTGTTACAGATATATATCTTGTTTTTGAACGTTAATTTCTCAAAATGCACTGAAGCACATATATTGAGACCTAGCAAAGGCACATCGGGCTACCAGTCCCTAATATTTTACCAAGTTTCGTGCAAATCCATTCAGCCGTTCGATTATTATTATTATTATTTTTTTTTGCCCCGCGGGGCCCTTTTTAAAACCTCCACATCAAACCTAGGGGGTCAGCGAGGATCTACTATGTCCCCTTATGGTCATTTGCCCCTTCGCTTTGGCCTCCTCTTGTCTCTCGATCCTACCGAGAGACAAGATGGCGGCCGCTACGTACTGTTTGGAATGTTTACAGACACCGGAGAGCCAATCATCTTCGCTTCGCAAAGCTCCGTAACGCGAAAAGTACGCGAAGCGGTGCGCTGTTACAGATATATATCTTTTTTTGAACGTTAATTTCTCAAAATCCACTGAAGCACATATATTGAGACCTAGCAAAGGCACATCGGGCTACCAGTCCCTACAATTTTGCCAAGTTTCGTGCAAATCCATTCAGCCGTTCGATTATTATTATTATTTTTTTTTTTTGCCCCGCGGGCCCTTTTAAAACCTCCACATCAAACCTAGGGGGTCAGCGAGGATCTACTATTCCCCCTTATGGTCATTTGCCCCTTCGCTTTGGCCTCCTCTTGTCTCTCGATCCTACCGAGAGACAAGATGGCGGCCGCTACGGACTGTTTGGAATGTTTACAGACGCCGGAGAACCAATCAGCTTCGCTTCACAAAGCTCCGTTGCGCGAAAAGTACGCGTCCTGGGACGCTGCCCGGTCCGCTGTTACAGATATATATCTTTTTTTAAACGTTAATTTCTCAAAATCCACTGGAGCACATATATTGAGACCTACAAAAGGCACATCGGGCTACCAGTCCCTACAATTTTGCCAAGTTTCGTGCAAATCCATTCAGCCGTTCGGGCTAAAAGTGAGGCCAACCGCCCTATGGAAAACTCAATGTTAAAAACACGTTTTGGGACCCCCCTTTTTTCTCGACCCCCCCTGGACGAACCCCCCCCCAATTTTCAGGGGCTGCTCAGAAACAAAATGTGCCATTTTCCTGAAAATTTCAGCCAATTCCGTCCACAAACGCCAAAGTTATTAGACATAGAATTTTCAAAAAACCCATAGAGAAAAAATCCTAACTATATATACCTACTGGCGACCGCCAGTAGGTAATGTAATATATATATATATATATATATATATATATATATATGTCTAGCTCATTTTTCAGAAATACTGACAGGGCTAGAGTAATATTTCCATACCACATAGGTATTGTATTATATTTCACTTGTACATACACTTTTTCACATATTGATATCAACCTAGTGAGTGACAGAGGAATCTATCTCCGTCCTTGAGGAAATGTAAAAGTTGTAACAACATGGAGACACTAATAGTATGTTTTCTGTTTCCATTGCATGTGATGGCACCTTTGCACTTTAAAAGGGTGATCAGCCCTCTTGACGCTTGTCATGTGATCAAGGCTATCTCTAGCCGAAACGCGTCATGGCGGACTGGTGCTGGGCTAAAATACAATAAAAACATTTGCACCTTCTCTGGGTCTCGCTGTTCCTGTTTGCTGTCTGACAGTGATTGCTGTTGCTGTCTATTTGCATCGCGGGAACACCACGTACCTCGTATCCTAGCTGGGAGAGTTTCCCTGGCTTGTGCGAGACCCCTCCACGTTTGGGCTAACTTCGGCAAGAAGCTACATTCCTTTGGAATTTTGCAAAAAACTCCGTGTTTGGAGACGCCGACACGCCCCAGGGACCAACGGATCTGTTTGTGAGTCGCTTCCGTGGAAAGACCGGAAGTAGTTCAGGGACTGCTGGCTGGCGGTTGTCGGTCGCGGTTTCCTGAGCTCATCGATCGAGTACCGAGAGCGGCTGCTGTTTCGGACCAGGATATCCCCTGTGTGGAGTACAGAATCGGTTTCGTTCTGCATTGCCGGTAGGAACCGTTCTGTGTGTGCCTGACTGTAATATTGCCCATTGTTTGCACTATGTCCGCGGACACGTTGAGAGGGCGCATGGAGATGTATAAGGGAATGTTTTCGGACCCCCCGGCTGGGGAGTCCACAACGAGTCCCATTTTAAATGCTGCACCGGAGCAACGTTCAGAAATTAAAGAACTCTTTAAACGTTTGGAGAAATGCAGCAAAAGCGAACAAGCCAAGTGGTGGGAGTTTACCTCACTGTCGGGTTATTTGGAGGTGGGGCGGGTGCCAAGGGGTTTGCGCACTTTACTAGCCCCCTCCTATGAGGATCCCGACCCTCAGATGCTAGCCGACTGGGCGCAATGTAATTTGGAAAACTCCAAGCGTCTAATGGGCATTCTCGTTCAATATGCTGAAAGCGACAGAGCCAAACTGCTTGAGAAAATTGATGCAATCAATGCAGAAATTGATAAAATACCTTCCTCTGCAGAAATATCTAAACTGAGAGACGATATGAATAAAAGGCTCAAACGCGAGGAAGACATCATAATGAAACGCAAGGCATACAAGTTCCAGCGCGACAGACTGGATTATGAGAATGGGAAGATTTTCACGTTCGCCAAAAAGTACGATAAAATCAAACTGCGGCAAGCCTCTAATAATTCTAATACTTCCAACACCACAGCTATTAGCAATGTCAATACTGTATCAACTTCTAATACAAGACCGGTTGATTTATCTTCAGCATCAGTGTCAGGGGACAGTTCGCAATATGAGAGTGAGTCAGAAACTGAGACCAGGCGACAACAAATGGTGGGGTTTCGCAAACTTACTCCGGCTCAGAAGATGGCAATTGTACAGCAGGATCGAAAGGCAAGTCTACGCTCTGCTGCACAGGCTGCCGCCGACAGCGCGACAACAAGCAACGCGCAGAGAGGCGCAAATGCAACAAGCGTCGCAAAACCAGATGCCAGGCCAAAGAAACAGCGCTTCAGAAAGCAGTGGAATTAACCACGATCAATGCAGTCTCCTCAGCAACTTTGGTAGAGCAAGGGGGTCATGATACCAAGGCAGTTATTAATTTATCGGACATAGTTCTCACTACAAAGGAAACCTCCCTTCTATCATTGGGTTTGTCCTACAGTCCTAAAGGCAATTTTGATTACGCTACAACTAAAGTCGACATATTTAAGTTTGTGCGTAAACTCAAATTACGCAAATATTTTGCTGCCCGTGGTGGACCAGTCCACAATTCCACACATTTAATGTCAGTAACTGCTCCTATACTGAACATACCAGGTGATGTTGGTGATACTATCGTAACAGGAGCAGCACTTACACAGGAATTGTATGAGCTCCAACAAGAGGAACTATGTCCCATTACAGAGAGTCAAACTGCACTAGGGGGTGAACCCTTACCAAATGCCTGTCCAACCCACTTCAAAACAAAATCTAAGTTCTGTCCCCTGATGCTAAAAGACAATGTTGATATCTTCCATGATCGTGTTACCTCACAATTAAAGGAGCTACAGATTAGAACTGCCCATTCGATCAAACGCCACACCTATAGAGACAAAGAATACCACACTTTAATCAAAAAGTTGAGAGATAATAAGAACTTGGTGATCAGACAATCAGACAAAGGGGGTAACGTGGTCTTGTGGCCGCGGAAAATGTACTTGGAGGAAGCCCACAAACAACTTAATGACAGGGATTGTTATAGACGTATCTCTTCGCAGGACGCTATGCAAACAAGAAACACAATCTATTTGAAGTTTTCTGCTTGGAGAAGCAAGGGCTTGATTTCGATGGATGAATACAAATTCCTTAAAAAGGATTATCCTGTGATGCCGGTCATCTATTTTATCCCGAAAGTGCATAAAAATCTGATTCAACCCCCTGGTAGGCCCATTATATCTGCTTGCAATAGCCTGTTAGAAAACATGAGCAGGTACATTGATTTTTTTCTTACAGGACTTTGTGAGAAGCCTACCGTCTTTTATCTTGGATACCAGTGATCTGTTGAGAAAACTACAAGATTTTGTATGGAGCCCTAACTATGTTCTGGTATCCATGGATGTGACTTCTTTGTATACCAGTATAATCCACGCTGATGGTTTGAAGGCCACACAACATTTTCTTGACAAAAGAGACATTGGATTTCAAGAACATTCAAAAATGCTATTTGATATGATCACGATCTGCCTTGAGAACAATATATTTTTGTTCGCTAACCAACTTTTCTTGCAGACCCGGGGAGTGGCAATGGGGGCCTGCTTCTCTCCCAGTTACGCCTGTCTCCATATGGGGTACTGGGAGGAGCAGGTCCTGATGAAACAACACGCTGCTACCATGAATGCTAAGGTCAAACTTTGGTTAAGATATATAGACGACCTATTATTTGTATGGGATGGCACTGAGGATGAGGTTGTTGAGTTCATAGAAACATTAAATGCCAACAATTCTAATATCCATTTTACTAGCACCCTCAGTAGATCGTCTATTGTCTTTCTAGATGTGGAGGTTTTTGTTCATGCAGGAAAGCTACAGACCAAACTACATCGTAAACCTACAGCAGGGAACACACTGCTGCATACAGATAGTCAGCATCCCGCGCATCTGATTCGTAGCATCCCCTACGGGGAGATGCTTCGAATTCGGAGAATATGCAGCAATGAGTATGATTGCCGGATGGCACAATCCCTCTGTAAGGCACGATTCATGGAACGTGGCTATAGACTACAAACTATAGATAATGCTATCGTGAGGGCCAATAAGATCGATAGAACTACACTCCTGGGCTCAGGAAGTGTTCGACCCAAGATTCCAACAGACAGGGCGGGCGAGGAAACAAGACTAATTATGACATACAATAGCCAACATAAAAGTATTCATAAAATAGTCAAGGACAATTGGTTCCTAGTCTCCAGCGACTCAAGTATTGGTTCCCAGATGGGCAAACAACCTAGCATTACTTATCGTAAAGCCCGGGCCATGCAGGATAGTCTTGTGTCCAGTAGCCCCGAGGTAGCTGCAGCTTCATGGCTTAGTGGAAGCAAAGGATTTTTGAGATGCTCTATTTGTAAAGCATGTAAACACGGTATCAGCAAAACAGAGGTTACTACTCCTCTTTCTCCCTTTCCTATCAAAATCAAACAGAAATTAAACTGCAAATCTGCGTTTGTAGTTTACGTCCTGGAATGCCCATGCGGGTTGAGGTATGTGGGAAGTACTCGACCGCAAGTGCATAAGCGAATACTACAGCATTTGCGAGCTATCACCCACGCAGATGTGACATACCCTGTAGCCAGGCATTTTGAAAGTAAACATGGAAAGGATGCATCCCTACTAAAGTACTTTGCGATAGATTGTGTTCCTCCCCAAAGGAGAGGTGGTGATAGGGAGTCTCTTCTGCGTAAATTGGAGACTCGCTACATAATACTACTAGATACCAAGGCACCGCAAGGTCTCAATACTGGGGAGGACTGCCACACTTATCTCTAAGTACTAGTTTTAACCTCATGTTATCCAGACTATGCAATGCATCTCTTCCTTTGTCCACACTATGTATTCTTGTAATAAGTTTTTACCTTTACTATTGTAATGAGACTCATGAAATTCCATTTGAATGTTAAACATGTCCCTGAAACTCTCCATGACCATTTTAAATTCACTAACAATTTGTTAATCTTATCACAATTTTGGGAGCACTTTTGTTGCCATCACTATGTTTACACAAGCAGCGATTTTTTGCACATGTACAGTAACTACAACTGGCTTTCAAAATAAGCAGCCCACTTGGGCATTACTGCAAGTAATTAGGAGTTCATGACAACGTAACCTTAATTTGCAATTTGCTTTGTACAGAGTTTGGTGTTTTTAATGGTTATATTTTATCTGTATATAACTATTTAATTGGCTTTTAACTTTTATATTATTTTAAAAGTTGGATATAGCCGTTGCCATGTTGACTCTTGTAATTATATGCCTAGTTGTTGTAGATGGTACGTTCTGGTTAATGATATCTGTACATACTAAACCAGTAGTGACTATTATTGTCTTGGGAATATGTGCAATTCGGACATTTATGTCGAAATGTAAAAGTTGTAACAACATGGAAACACTAATAGTATGTTTTCTGTTTCCATTGCATGTGATGGCACCTTTGCACTTTAAAAGGGTGATCAGCCCTCTTGACGCTTGTCATGTGATCAAGGCTATCTCTAGCCGAAACGCGTCATGGCGGACTGGTGCTGGGCTAAAATACAATAAAAACATTTGCACCTTCTCTGGGTCTCGCTGTTCCTGTTTGCTGTCTGACAGTGATTGCTGTTGCTGTCAATTTGCATCGCGGGAACACCACGTACTATATATATATATATATATATATATATATATATATATATATATATATATATATATATCCAAGCTCCAGTTACACCATTCAACGAGTCACTCACAGAAGCGGGTGCTGTCACGCGACGGTGTCCGCGTGAAAAATGCAAGCTCCAGATTCCTAAAAATACCCAGCCGGGTTTAAGGAAAAACAGCACTCACGCATCTAGCAGCATGTCATCAAAGGGGTTTATTCAGAACAAACGCGTTTCAGGAAAAAATCCCTTCGTCAGTGTTCACATCGGAAACACGCTATGTGGCACCGTTATCTATGTTTGCAGGTGTCATAGAAACAAACAGTGGACTACATCACAGGCGCTATTTCGCGCGCCATCTTTGAGTGTGTAGTAAGTAAACATGCATCATTTGAAACATAAAATGGGTTATGCACTCCATATTTAAAGCCGTGTATCGGCAAACGTTGATTCCAGTCATTGCTTGTAATCATTAGTAAGGCAAAATAATCCAAACTAAAAACAAGAATAGACATCATGCAAATATCGCAACATCCACATGAAAACCACATTAAACGATAATCACGGGGGCATATATCTTGCCGTGGATCGGCACGGGCAGCCAAATATTAGCTGCAAAAACTAGGAATTTTTACCCAATTGTTTCCTGATGCAAGAAATACAATAGATGTATAAGTTTAGGTGCAGCTTAAGACAAAAACCCCTTCTTATGCATATTGTTTTACAAATCAGTCAAACTTACACTTTAAAAATTCAGAAAATGCCATATCAAAGAATTGCAGAATTATAGAATTACACATTGATATACTACTGATTCATCATCCTAAGTGTGATGCCAGTTCTTCACCCATGTTCAGGCCCTTTGGCGCCCTTGTCTCTAGGTCAACAATATATCGAGATTCTAATCTCCTGAGTGTTTGTAACCTGTTGCCTCCTCTAGGATTTTCACTGACATAGTCTAGGCAAAAATATCTCAGGAGATTCCTGTCACTTTTGTGCTTCAGAGCAAAATGTCGAGCCACCGGATACGTGAAATCTCTATTTGTGATGGCTCTCATATGCTCGAGCACCCTTAGTTTGACGGGGTTGATGGTACTCCCAACATATCTCAATAAACAAGGACATGACAGACAGTAAACCGCATGGTCTGTGTGACAAGACATGAATTTGCCAATTTTCTTGCCATCTCTACAGCCAGGGACTACATATGTTAACGTTCTCTTGCTGGCTGTACAGGCTTTGCATTTCCCACAGGGAAAAAACCCTTGTTAAGAAAACACGCCCCATTTCAGATGGTAAATTCCGCATGATAACACCATATGCTGCTAACTCTTTCAAATTGAGATCCATAATGTCCAAGCACTGGCACATTTTGAAATCGGATTTGATTGTAGGGCCAGATATTCCAGAAAAACCACTAATCACGTTCAAAAGGGCAAGATCATTACGTGATCAGATGGTCCATAGTTACTTGCAGCCTCAAGAAAAACAAACAGGTACCTTAAAAGATGCAAAAGGGTTTTTTCCCTGTGGGAAATGCAAAGCCTGTACAGCCAGCAAGAGAACGTTAACATATGTAGTCCCTGGCTGTAGAGATGGCAAGAAAATTGACAAATTCATTTCTTGTCACACGGACCATGCGGTTTCTGTCTGTCATGTCCTTGTTTATTGAGATATGTTGGGAGTACCATCAACCCCGTCAAACTAAGGGTGCTCGAGCATATGAGAGCCATCACAAATAGAGATTCCACGTATCCGGTGGCTCGACATTTTGCTCTGAAGCACAAGAGTGACAGGAATCTCCTGAGATATTTTTGCCTAGACTATGTCAGTGAAAATCCTAGAGGAGGCAACAGGTTATAAACACTCAGGAGATTAGAATCTCGATATATTGTTGACCTAGAGACAAGGGCACCAAAGGGCCTGAACATGGGTGAAGAACTGGCATCACACTTAGGATGATGAATCAGTAGTATATCAATGTGTAATTCTATAATTCTGCAATTCTTTGATATGGCATTTTCTGAATTTTTTAATGTGTAAGTTTGACTGATTTGTAAAACAATATGCATAAGAAGGGGTTTTTGTCTTAAGCTGCACCTAAACTTATACATCTATTGTATTTCTTGCATCAGGAAACAATTGGGTAAAAATTCCTAGTTTTTGCAGCTAATATTTGGCTGCCCGTGCCGATCCACGGCAAGATATATGCCCCCGTGATTATCGTTTAATGTGGTTTTCATGTGGATGTTGCGATATTTTGCATGATGTCTATTCTTGTTTTTAGTTTGGATTATTTTGCCTTACTAATGATTACAAGCAATGACTGGAATCAACGTTTGCCGATACACGGCTTTAAATATGGAGTGCATAACCCATTTTATGTTTCAAATGATGCATGTTTACTTACTACACACTCAAAGATGGCGTGCGAAATAGCGCCTGTGATGTAGTCCACTGTTTGTTTCTATGACACCTGCGACACCTGCAAACATAGATAACGGTGCCACATAGCGTGTTTCCGATGAGAACACTGACGAAGGGATTTTTTCCTGAAACGCGTTTGTTCTGAATAAAGCCCTTTGATGACATGCTGCTAGATGCGCGAGTGCTGTTTTTCCTTAAACCCGGCTGGGTATTTTTAGGAATCTGGAATATATATATATATATATATATATATATATATATATATATATATATATATATATATATATATATATATATATAATATATATATATATATAAAATATATATATATATATAAAATATATATATAAAATATATATATATATATATATATATATATATATATATATATATATATTCAGAAATACTGACAGGGCTAGAGTAATATTTCCATACCACATAGGTATTGTATTATATTTCACTTGTACATACACTTTTTCACATATTGATATCAACCTAGTGAGTGACAGAGGAATCTATCTCCGTCCTGACGAAGAGGCATTACAGACCTCAAAACATGTTGACATCACCAGGAGAACTAGCGCATTATTAGCTTGGTTTCTCCGACACACCACTTTTAATAATACCAGCCTATGTCTAAAAAAATAAAAAAAATTAAATTCATAAGGCCAGGTATATTTTAATCTCACTCTATCATTCACCCCTGACGCTACTTCACTCACTCAAAATACACCACACATAGCACTTACAATCTAAACAGTGCTCCAGCGTAGTCGCCAGTCGTAGCACGCCCCATCCCACAGCGGGTTGGGAAGACCCCGATGATGAAGCATGAGACCAAGGGCCCTTTTGGTGTGTGAGGGGTATTTTAACAAACACTGTGTATGCCTCTAATCATTGGGCAAATGCAGACAGCCAGCTCCAGACCTATTGCATTTGCCAATGCTTGTTTGAAATTGTGGCCCCATGGGAGCACCCATCCACGTATACCTAACTTGAAGACCTTCCTTCCTGACCAGAGCCAGTCTTTCATAGCTAATTTCTTGAAAATGGCAGAACGAATTTACATCAAATTTCAAAAAGTAGGCTTTCTGAGCAAAGTTCTAACTTTTTGCCAGATTTGGGGTAATTGCGTTCCGCTATTTTTCTGTATTGGAGAGCAATGTTTTCTATGGGAATTAATGTGGGAAGTCTCACTTTTGGGACCTTCCCTTTATCATGCAGGTTCGTCAAATGGTTGGGGCCAAAGTTATTGGCCAAACAAAAGATGATCTTCCTATGGAAAGTCTGACATAACTATAAGGTCATATTGGACTTTATTCACTTAAGATGTATGCAGATTTCAAAGCCATCAGCCTGAATAAAGAATCATGTATTTTTCCCAAAAGTCTTACGTGACTTAACAAGCTTAGAATGATGTTGCTGTCTTCGTCTTGTTTCTGCTTCCATAGGTGCATATGAAGGACGTCACGTCTGCACTGTGGGTTGCTGGCCTGGACTCTAGCTATTTGAGAGAGCGGATGATGAATGAGCCATTGGTACGAGAGATCATCAAAGAGTGCAGCAACATTCCCCTCAGCCAACCTCAGCAGGGAGAGGCACTTCTGGCTTCTTTCAAACCCAGAGGATATTCTGAGTGCATAGTGACTGTTGGTGGTGAAGACAGAGTGTAAGTAAATGCATGATTTGAAGAAATAGTCATGTTGAAAGTGTAAGCCTTTAGTTTAAAGGTTCTCACAAACATTATTCTGCAGTGGCATTCAGTAGAAAATAACATTAAACCAATTTTAAGAGGTTTCTTAGTGTAGCCCATTTCTGCATTTGACTTGCTGACCAATTCAGGAAGGATCTCAAGACCTGTCTCTTCGACTGAACCTCAGCACCCATCAGGACCTGCAAACGCCTTCCCTCCCAAATCCCCCCCCTCCTTGAGACCCTCACGGGTGAATAGTCGCGTTTAACAAACACTGATTGATTGATCTGACTTCACTGACCTTTTCCCTGTCCCAGACAGACGGAATATTTCTCTTCTTAGCTGTTTAGATTGTGGCTTTTCTCCCCGAACGGTTCTAAGATCTTACATAATGTATTCAGTTCTACAATTTTCCAAAGTGGTGCTTGTTAGAAGTGTGTGGATCAGATCTTTTCAAGTTTATATGCAAATGATCAATGACAAAACTTCTAAAGTAATTTGCGAAAGGAAGACTGACAAAGTTTATACTTATCACAACACCTGGTTGGCAGTAAAAGACCATAAGGTCCATTCTTTAATACTCTTGGAAGACTTCAGTAATACTTCACATAACCCTAGTGTTTTTACCTGAGCGTTTGTTGCGGTTATTGTAAACGGTAAATTTCAGCCGTGTTGGTTGCAACCATACAATTTTAGGTAATAGTAGCAAACCCAAACTACGTTGAGAATTTGTGGTGAAAATAAGCAACTCCGCTTATGTGCATATGCAGCGAAGGCAAACATATGAAGGCACATGTAGAAAAAAAACAAGCTATTGTGAGACCTAAAGAATATTGACCAAAATATTCAAAGTACATTGGGTCAGGTCTAGAAGAGGCGTGGATCACCCTCTGCTTTTCGGTGCCAGGAGCTTATTTCTTAGGAGCTGAATGAACTCCTAAATTGAGGGGCTTGCTCTAATGCGAGTAGGAAGCAAGTTCGAGTGGCAAGAACCCTGTAAGTAGATGGACTGAAATCTGTTTGACGCAAAGGATCGTTTGAGTGACTGTGGATAAGGTTTTTGAATTTCAGGTTGGTAGACATAGTCTGAAGATGAGCCCCGGGCAGCTTTAAAGACTAGTGTCTGTAGTTTGTATTGGGCTTTAAAAAAAAATTTTTTTTAAAAGCTAGCCAACCTGCCAAGCGGCACCAGGAAGAATTAGGGCTGTATCTGAAGCTTGTGTTATCCAAAGGGGCAAATGAGTGTTTGTTTTTTGCAGTAATCCATGTTAATGATGACAATTGAATTTGTCACTGATTTTTGTGTATGGAAAAGGTATTTGTTAGGGTAAGTCTCACTAGGTCCTGTAAGATAGTGCTGTTGCCTACGCACACCTGAAGTTGGTACACCTAGTGCTAGCACAGCTAGTAGATTATGTAGGAGGCCTAATCAAGTAGTAGGTTAATTCTCAAAACCGCAGAGTCCCAGAGACCCGTGCTTGGTAAGGAACATTTTACAAATCGTTAATCATTCCTTGTCCCAGTTCGGATTGATAGACGGACAGTAATGGAACATGTGAAGATGTTTCACATATCATGTGCAGTATCACCAGGTTGTATGGGCCAAGATTGTCCTTTGTGCATCACTACGCTCTTCAGAAAGTACCACTTGATGCAAACCAACTCTCCTCAACTACAGTTAAGTCAAAAATACCCTTAGCAGTAAAACATAGTGTAAAAAGTTGCAACCACCTACCAGATCAAACACATAGAAACGCATACCTATTTTTTAATCCAACCTTTATTCATTTTCTGACTGGCCTACTTTCTGAAACCACCATACTTCATCTGAAAGATGGGAATCAGTCATACCTTTCATGCTGGATCTTTCGATGGTATTCCATGCAAGAGACTATCAAATTCTGTGGTGCACAATCATAGAAACAACGCACCATAACGTTACCTTAGGGATGCTTTTTCCTCTTTTTGCTCTATAAATGCACTAAACGTGTGCCCCTCTTTTTTGGGGGGGAAAAATCAAAAATATGTAGTCCCCACAATTTCAGTGCTCTTGCTGACATTCTTTGACATTTGTATAAAGCTACTAAATACTGTTCTAGTCAAACTTCCCCCCCCCCCCCTCGGTCCTATACGGCATTCTTTGTGCATGCTCTCACAGTACATCTAAGCAAAAGGATCTGTTTATCTTTGGAACACCTTATTTATATTTGTGCTATGATGTCCGATACTGTACAAATTCACGGTTCCTCTAGCATAAAAAAAAATACATATGCACCAGGTGAGCTTTCTTCTGCTTTTCTGGACCTGAGATACACATGACCAGAGCTAAGTAAAAGGTAAAAAAGTATTTCAGTCGTTGGCCCCTGCCAAGACGACGCCATCCCTAAAATGTGCATTTTTCACATGCCAGTATTTTCAACAAATATTGAAATCTTAAGCGGTTTGCCTTTCCTGATACACAGTTGTGAAATAGGCTCTGTACATAATGCAGTCTCTCTTCTTAGGTCTGGCTGAACAGTGTAGCTGTGTGATTCGCCTACTGTTACCATTGCTTAAAATTATACTTTGAGTTCGCTTTGTCTGTACCCTGAGGAAATTTACCCTCCACTTTTTATGGAGCACCTGCATTGCAATGCATGAGATACTGTTTTTTTATCTCAAAAGTACACAGACTCACTATACATTACATTTATGTTCACATTGATGCATTATATAAAGTAAGCAATCATTTATTGATTTGTTTTTTCGCTGTAGCAGGCTTTATTTCTTTAGTCAGAACTTAATATTCAAGCCAGACAAAGTAGTTTTGCCAGTATGGGTTATTAAATGTTGCTTTCATGAAAGTATTACCATCCTATATGGGAAACTAGTGGAGTGCTTTTAGTGTGTATAATGGATTCTTGCATGTCATTTTCATCACTATTGTTTGCTATTTTGTCCTTTCTGAACTTTTGGAGACCTATTTTTGGGAGTTTATTTAGTTTATTGCACATAATCTCTAGTGTCATAACTGATTAATTGACAGGAACTTGCTTGGCTCTGACCAGCAGATATTGATAGTCCTCAAAATTCACTTTAGATGGTAGAAAATGTATCACATTGCTTTATTTACCTGTGATAAAGCAAAGCACAAGCCTAGCATTCCTTGCCAGGGATTGGATGAAATGAGCATAGTTGTTGTTTACCTCAGCTAAGATCTCGATCTTTCTACGGCTGAACTAAAACCCCTGGTATGCATCCACAATTTAACATCTTTTCAACAATTCGAGATCAAAACACATGTGCATGTTGCCATCGTACATCTGACATGAAAACCTCTTGCTGTACAAGGTATTGGTGAGAGAACACATCCAAACCTTAAAGTTGTGTAAGGATAGTCCTGAAACAGTGTTGGCCACAGAATACTTCTTTCCCAGTCTTACCTCTGATCTGTTGTTGAAGATGGCCTTGCCGCAGCCTTTAGGCGATCTGGCAGAACCTTAGTGGCTGTGGCATCTAGTACAAGTGAAAAGCATCACAAGACCTCTCTCTGTGTCTACACTCCATGTTCTTTCCTCAGTGCTCGGTAGATTATAATGAACTCCCGGATTTCCTTAAAGAAAATTATTTTCCATACTTCTGAGTGGCATCTACAATGTCAATAAACTGTGATTTGTCTAGTTCATGCTGTTGTAACCTGTGTGTTCAGCTTGACAATTTTTATAAAGGGAGGTTATGCAATTGAGCCCCACCTCTAGTAGTGAATATACACATAACTCACTGGTACACCTTCACTTCGGCCACTGCATCACCCATTCCACCATTTTATGTGTTTCACTCCCACGAGAGCCTGTACTAATACTTTACTGTGGACTTGATGTAAGAAAGGTCCATTTGCTAAAAGTGTTCGCAAATTGCGCACCAACATTTTGCAAATGGAAAATAATTGTGCGAACCAGCCTATGTACTAATAAGTCTGTTCCTAAAATTCCCAATGGTAGTGGGTCGCAGTCCGGCCTACCTCATCAATTATGATGAGGTACTTTGCAAATTGGGATTCACCACTATTGTATGCCATTGCAGGAATTGTGGCCTGTTGGGGTCAGCAAACCATCATGATTACATTTAAATAAAATACTTTTTAGGTGCATCTCAGTCTGCTTTTAAGAAATGTACTTAAAAAAAAAAAAGTGCCAGTGGTCCACTACCCACTTTCAAACAAAACTTTATCCCCCACATTCATCAAAGTCCCGTTTTGCGAGTCCTTAATAGCGATTATTAAGGAATCGCTATTAAAGACTCACAAAACGGGATTCATGTAGAAATCGCAAAAATTATAGCGATTTCTTCTGCCTCCTTATTTGCGATTCGCAAATTGCTAATCGCAAATAAGGACTGGCTTCCCCATTCATTCCTATGGGCCTAAAGGCCCATAGGAATGAATGGGGAGTCATTCCTTATTTGCGATTCGCAATTAGCGAATCGCAAATAAGGATGCGATTTCAAGGGTGCCAGGGTGTCAAAAGGACACCCTGTAGCACCCCTGAAATGCTCATGTACACTGGTGTTGCGCACACACATGTCCAAAGGACGTGTGTGTGTAACATAAAACTTAGAAAAATGCACTAAAGTGCATTTTTCTAAGTTTTCGCTATTTACCACGAAGTCAGACTTCGCGGTAAATAGCGGCCCCAGATTGTGAATTCGCAATTTTTAAATGGTTCATGAAGTGCATTTAAGGAATCTCTAATTGAGATTCCGAAAATGCAATTCTACGCAAATTTGCGATTTCTACATATGCGTTTTTTGCATTTGGGATGATGAATCCCAAATGCAAAAATAGCGCTTGCAAAGGGCCAGATTCGCAGAATCTGGCCCTTTGCGAGCCGATTTACCTTTGATGATTCTGGCTGTATATTCTTTATAACTTTTACAACAGGGACCTCTTCCCATTTATGAATAGGTTACCACTTCCTCTAGGAGTCGTTAAAATTATCAGTGATTTGCGACTGAAATTGCAGTCGTAAACCACTGACATATAGCTTTTCGAATCGCAATTTGTACATATAGTTTTTCGAATCGCAATTTGTAAGGGATGCTTTGTACATCCCCCTTTCAAATTGCGATTTTGAATTAATTTCTAAGCCTGTTATACGATTCGGTAGCTTGTTACCAAATCGCAAAATGTGTGCATTTAAAAAAAGTAACAGTCATTCAAACCCTGAGTTCAAGCGATTCACAAGCTTTGTAAGCGTTAAATGGCTTTGTACATCAGGCCCTTTAATCGCACATACTTTTGACTTGTCTTTTCCGTGTAGATTGTTGACAGAAAACGAAGTCATTCACAGGCTGCTGCAATCTTTCACTCTACTTCACAGGGAGCCTAGCAAATAGGCACTGTGCCTGGTACACCCAGTGCCTGAATGCAGAATGTTGTTGGTGCATAAATTACTCGTCCAAAAACAGTTGCCCATAAGGCTTTGCTCTTTGAAAGCCCTTGTCCAACATCCTAGAAAATGAAAAACGTCTTCAAGCGATCCTCCGAAAGGTGCCTGCCTGCTCTTTATTCCCCAAGAGCTTTCGCTGTGAAAACGCTTCATTTGTTGGCTAAAAGGGTTCCTGTAAGATCCTCAAATGCCACTCCTGTGACATTCCAGGAAAAGACATGTTATGGTGTGTCTGAAAATACCCCCTGCTTTAAATAATACACAAGGTTAAGTGTGAGGTGGCCCGGTGCCACTGTTAACCAGTGTTTTGGCAGATTGTCAAAACAACATTAATGAAACTTGGCCGACGCTGGGCAGCCATCTTGTAAGAACCCTGACTGCTGACTCAGCTTCAGGACCCTGCCAGATAAAATCACATAAATCACTCTGATAAGTTATTAAATTAGCGTAACATGAAAGTGGTCTATTTCAAGCTTGTATTGTTGGCTGTGCTCTAGTGCAGAGAGCAAGCGTAGGCATGCACGGAATGACCCTTCTTACCCCTTACAGCTGATTTTCATTCTAGAAATAAAGACATACAAGTGGCTGTTGGTTCCATTTGGCCAATCTTTTACTACAGATCATTCTATTATTAACATAGATTCATAGGTGTCATACTCAAAACTAAAAGCAGTGATTTAGGTATTCTATCAATACGAGGATGGGAAAACTGCATTCGTATAATTTCTATTATCTACGGGTGTACATTTCGACTTTCCAATACTGACAAACTGCAATATTACAACTATAAAGATGTCTGTCAATTTTTTATATTTTTTTGGGTGAGTTTTTTTTTTTGTGCCTCTTTTCCGAACACATGATTATGCACAGTGTACCATTGTACGCTCGTAATGGGTAACCTGGTTGACCAAACGCATTTTCTTTTTCATTCTACACAAGGAAACGGTTTTCCCAAAAATGAAACTACTTCCCCTACAACCCCACATGGTTTGGGGTGCATCATTCGCCTTCCCACCATGGAAGTGTTGTTAATCTATCTTTATGATGGGAAAGGGTCAGGTAGCAGTTTGTGAGCCGTCACAAACTCCTATGACTGTGTGCATTCACAAACTAACAGTTTCCTATCCCTTGTTCCTTAATACCCAGCCCATGCCAAGGATTTACTGCTCCATAATCCTATGCAGTTGTTGCAGAGAGTTACTCAGTAGTAAAACTACTTATGCCTACTATGCCTGTAGTGGACAGCTGTGACTCGTAAACGGTCCTGTATGCCATGAACATGCGTATATATCAATAAATGGTCGTGTGACTAGAGCCCTCAGCTTGAACGAGTAATGACATTGTAAGACTACACAGTTAATTTCTTAGGTGAGAGAAGCAAACAATTTCTGCTCGCACTACTTTGCCGGTAACAGAAAACATACTCTGCCTTTTCAGAAAGGCAGTTTTGGAGACATAAGTCACTCACGCACCATGCCTTTTAAGCCTGTTTTCAATTTATAGGTGGGAAAACAAAACCTTTATTCAAATAGAACCTTTGTTAACTTATCAATTTGGAGCTTCCTGAAAGGCGGAGAATAACAACTGGTATTGATTCTCAAACACAGTCCAGAAGTATCCAACATAGTTCCAGGAGGTTAGATTCATGTTTTTACATTACTTATGTAAGAAGCCTTTGCATACAGTGAACCTACTACAACAAATATTGCTTTATCTCTAGTTTGCCTGAGAATACGGTATGGATCCGACTTTCCTTCACCTAGGACTTTTGGTTTAGGATGTTTTAGAAATAAAGTTGCTGGCTGGACTCCGAAATGCATAACTAGAAACATGTACTTTTTCCTTTATTGGGGTTAATTATTGAATGTGAACATAGACTCAAAAGGCAGAGTAGTACTTAGTGATTCACGAAGGGGGAAGGTACATATGCATGTAAAAAAGGGTCTGGGAAGGAAGAGGCTCTTTGGATTCCAGATGAAGTGTTGTCAGGAATGCGGTACGGTCTGTTACTTGGAAAGAGGTGGGGTTTTACTTCCTTTTGTATACTCTCAAGCTTCAGATGCAGTTGGTGAAGGTGTGCAGCCCTTTTGTGATCTGGCATTGAGCAGACTTTCTAAGATTCTTGCCAAATATCTAAATATGTAGGAAGATGATGTGATGAATTGAAGAGGAGCCGCTGCTAATGGTGAGGGCCTAGGAAGCTAGCAAATCAGGTTTTGAGGTGGTAGGGTGAGTTTCGAACAGTCCTCTATCCTGGTTCTGTCTTGGATCTAGGGAGCAGAGGGAGTTGAACTGATGTTTTTCTAGCCAGAGTGTGATCTAACCTCTTGTATTCCTGGTGGCAGAAGTATGGCCAAACACCTTCCTTATGCTGTCTAGCAAATCTAGGTATTTGAGGGAATGCGGTAGTTTCACATGATCTTTTTACGTCTGAAAATGGGAATGTATTATGTTCTCTAGTAGGAGAGGCAAATAGCTCCAGGTCGGACACATAAATCTGCAGGCTATCGTAACTGTGACGTTTGCAGCCTTCTGCTAAACAAGAAGTTCAACTTCCTTTTGTTATCGGAAACGTTGTAACAGGACTTACCTGTAATTGAGAATAATTTCACCCTCCCTGACCGCAATACTGGAACTGTGAAAATTAAGATGCAGTCGGCCTGATTGTAAGCAATAGCTAGATTTTCCTGGTATTGGTCCGGGTTTGGGCAACCTTTATTCTTTTAGATCTGGTGTGTAGAAACCAGGCAAACCAGTTTAGAAGGACCCCTGATAACCCCATTCTGCGTTCAAGTAGGCTATCCTGTTTGACCGTATTGAAGACTGAGGAGGATAAGAGGCAAGGTTCATTCTGATCCAACATTTTAATCGCGTTGTCAACTATATGCATTTGCACTGTTTCCTTCCTGTGTCCCTGACGGAAGTCGGATTGGTATTGGTCAATAAGGTGGAACTGGTTTATGTGATTGCATAGCTGAGTATGGGCACATTTCTCCAGGAGCTTTGCCAGAAAAGGAATGGTGGAGATTGGTTGGAAGTTATTTGGGTTTGAGTGATCTGCTAAGGTTTTTTTTTAGAATGAGGGTTAGTTGTCCTCATTTTAGGCAATCTGCTGTAACCCCTTGAAGCAGTGAAACATTAACTATCTTGGTACAGAGTGGAAGTAAAGACGTTTTAATATCCTTGTAGAGGTTAGATGGAAGTGGGTCGCCAAAGTGGTTTGAAGGTTTGAGATATTAAGACTAGCATTTTTATCAATGGATATGAATGTGTGCCACGATGCGTTGTTTTTGAGGGTGAGATCTGTGAGGTCCGTGGTCTGTGCGGTCAGAGGCAGGTGGGGGCTATTTGCAGGTATCATTGGGAGGTGCTCAATTGCCGTCTGAGATCACTTTCAATCTTTTTTTGACTTTTCAAGGAAGAAGGAGGCAAATTAAGGGCAGTTTGTTTGTGGATTAGAACCAGTTTTGAGGGGGTCAGTTTTCTGAATGGATTGTTTGACAATTTAGAACATTTATTTGGGGTGATTTCTGGCCTTGTCTAGTTGGAGTTCCAAAGAAATTTGCTTTCGAGTTTCTGATGCATTTGTTATAGGTGTTCCTCAATCTCATGTGCTTAAGGTGTTCTAGGGACGGTGAGGATCTCCAAACTTGTTCAGCTAGTCTCACATTGCGTCTTTCTTCGTTTAGGCTCTTGTTGTACCATGGTTTGATTTCTTTAGTTTGGAGTAGTTTAGTTGTAATGGGCACTATAGTGTCAAGAATGATCGTCATGGAGTTGTTGTAGTGGTTTGTAAGGTATTGGACATTTGACATGACCGCCGTAGGAGGCAAGATGTTATTGCTGAGGGATGTCAGATCATTGGGGTGTATGTCCCTATTATTCCTTTTCCAGTGACTGGGTTTTTTTAAGTTGAAGTTTGTGTCTTCACTGATGCATTGATGAGGAAAGTGTTGCGGTGATGGTTGGTCCATTCGCATGAGACGATAGATTCAAGTTGAATGGAGTTTGCACTAGCAATGACTAGATCCAGGGTTGTACCCAAATTGTGAGTAGGCCTGTTGCAGATTTGATTCAAGTTGAAGTCTGCTAAGAAGAGTTTATGGCTGTTCACTTCTTGGTCATTCAGCTCGTTCCAGTGTAGGTTGAAATCACAGAGGAAGATTTGGGAGCAGTGATGCCCTACGTTGATAGTGATCGTTTCCATAATTTTTTCAATGAATGACAAGTTGTCATTGGTAGGTAGTATAGCAGGTGCCGTTTGCATACTGGTCTGTTTCTTGTAATGTTTAGGCATAAGTATTCACAAGAAAATAGCTTGGCGGTTAGAGACTGATTCCACTCAAGGTTACTTCGGTATATGCAGTCAATGCCTCCACCTGGTTTGGAAGGTCAGTCTGATCGTATAATGTCATAGCTAGGTGGGACTATTAAGTCAAGGATTGGTATAGAGGAGTCATTTAGCCATGTTTCTGTTAGGAATCATAGGTTGAGCTTGTGAGCAAGGATGTGGTCCGCGATATCTGCCTCATGTTTCGTAGCTTATCTGCAGTTGAGAAGCATGCATTTCAGGTGTGGTTTGGTGTGAGCTGAGTGCGTCTGTGTGATAGAAGACTAGCATAAGATGGGACTTTTTAGTGTCTCTGGCTTTATGCCTAGGTTCTCTGTGTGGGTTTGAGGCTCGTGGGGGCGTTGGGGTAAGGTATAGATCGGCAACTTATGAGATGGGGTGGTGAGATTGGCAGTCATGGGTGGTGTTTGGTGGGGTGGTGGGCTGATTCTATTATTTCCTGGAGTACTTTTGGGGCATGATATTTATTGGGCTTCTTATTTCGGACTTGAGTTGGTGTAGGTCTTTTGTGATTTCCTCTAGTCCGGATTCTATTGAGGCGTGCAAGTAGGCTGTTGCGGTTTGTAACAGAGAGCTGGGGGGGGTAGTGGTCTGGGAAGTGTTGTTGGAATGGTGCTCGTCTGAGTAAGTTGGTGGGGGGAGATTTGGGTTGGCATGGTTTTTGGCTTGTGATGTGAAGGAGTAGAGATCGTGAATTTTATTGGGGAGAGGTAGTTGTGTTGAATGGATTATGGGTAAAATAATATTATCTAAAGGGGTGTAATCTGAGATCGAGGATATAGTCGGGTCAGTAGGGATCTTCATTGCTGATTTGTTTGGTGTGGTGTGTGCAAGAGTTGGTACTGTGTGAGTTGATTGCTATGTTTGAGGGCGGTGGGGACACGTGTGGATTGCTTGATTTGGGTAGGCAGTGCATTGACATTAATTGGGGTGCCTTCGTAACGTGTGGCGACCTAGTGTGTATTTGAGAGGGTGCAGAGTCCTTATTAGATACGGCATGCTTGATGTTAGGGAACAATTTGTTGAATACATCTCGGTAGCGGTCTGATGATTGGGCAAGGATATTCCCATTGTTATAAATGTAGATGGTAACTTTTGCATTAAAAGTGGGTGAGGGCGCTACGCCTGCTCAAAGTTTTCTTGGATGTTGTGATTAGGAGCGTTGCATAAAGGTCTTTTCTCCATTGGGCTCTTCTTTTTGTATAGAAGATAAGATCTTTTATGAAGGCTCATTTTGATGCGCAGGTGTAAGGGTCAGAGATGAGGGTTTCTGGGCGTGCATTGAGAAGTTTGTGTTTGAAGATCTTGGAGGCCTTTTTTTGTTAGATTGGTCAGGTATTTAATTTTGTAGGCATTGAGGCCATCTAATTCCAGTCTGGTGTGGAGTGGGTGTAGTGAGACAGGATCCATTTTTGATGGAGGGGCTGGACCGAAATCTACAGTGAGTAGTTATAGCGAGTAGTTATGGCTGCTGACCATTCGAAACTGAGGATCATTCTGCGGGCCCGCCTGTGCAACTTCCCTTCTCCATGAGCAGGGGCTCGTTGGCAGGGCTTTTCTTGGAGGGATTTATGCCAGTGGCGATCCCTAGCCCTGGGAGCCTCTGAACGGGGCTCTAGCTATCGGCCATCTTTGCAACTTCTCAGCTTCACATCATAAAGCGTGGCAGCAATCTCGAAGAGTTCTCAACAGTAGCAACAGGCTTCTCTCAACCGTGCTTGCAGTTGCAGGGTCATGGTTAAAGTCAACATTGAGTCACTCAGAATAGGGTGCAGTTGTCAGTGTGTGGCCAAAGAATCATTGCGTTTATACAGAGGAGCGCGCAGAGGGCCTGGGCCAGGTTCCCTCTCGTATGTGTGGCTGTTTGACCCCATCGGGCGCCATTTTAAAGTCGGGCAAACTGGTGCCACACCGTCCAAGACTCCAGTGTCGATATGTAGGGTCTGTCGCCCCTGCGCTAGCTCCTCCCTACTGCTAGGTAATGTCTGTCTCCTCTTTTCGCCTCTCTCCGCTCCTGAGGCAGCACTACGATGCATTCACAGGAGGGGGCCACACCCAACAGGGTCGTGGAGGCTGGGGGCGTAGCGCCACACTCACAGAGGCTTAGTTACGTGCTCGGGCGTTCCCGCATACTTGGTAGCAGTATTGAGGATAGTACTTTAGAGGGCGAGTGCATACTCAGTGAGGGGCTGTCCCCTCCTCTATACTTATCGGTGGGTCTCCTTTCACCCGCCTCCCGTCTCCATCTTTTTCTTTGTTAGCGTCCGATCCTGACCTGCGAGGAACATCACACTTCCATTCCTCCATTTGCTCTTGGAAACCGGGGAAAAGAAATGAATTAAGCAGCCCTTGTTCAGCTCGTGTCCTTTAAAGGCACAGGTGTTAATAAAAAAAAAAATCTAATTTAGTAGCACTCCGAAGTAGCAGGCTTGGTTCTCTGGACAGGAGCCTGCTTTCCTCCCTCGATTCAGAAAAGGGGGTGGTGATGAACAGAGTGCCTGAATTAAGCAGACCACTCTTACCCAGTCCAAAGATCAGGGCTTGATCCATCACCGTTTTTTAGCTCACTGCACCATCCCAGCTCAGAACCTGGCTATATGCAAATTAGTCTGTCCCTGGCCCAGTGCATCATGGGAACAGGGCAGACCAAACTACCAAGCCAATTCTTCACCAGAAAGGAAACAAGCTTCCGGGGACCGGTTTCTGCCATTTCAGGCGACGTCGGCCCGGCTTGCTTGAATCCTGATGGTGCAATGAGCAAGGGACTAACATCTGAGTATACCCTTCCACGCTTATGGTGGACAAAATGATTCAGAAAAGGGGGTGGTGATGAACAGAGTGCCTGAATTAACCAGACCACTCTTACCCAGTCCAAAGATCAGGGCTTGATCCATCACCGTTTTTTAGCTCACTGCACCATCCCAGCTCAGAACTTGTCTATATGCAAATTAGTCTGTTCCTGTCCCAGTGCATGATGGGAACAGGGCAAACCAAACTACCAAGCCAATTCTTATACTGGGAAGGAAACAAGCTTCCGGGGACCGGTTTCTGCCATTTCAGGCATCGTCGGCCCGGCTTGCTTGAATCCTGATGGTGCAATGAGCAAGGGACTCACATCTGAGTATACCCTTCCACGCTTATGGTGGACATAATTCATCACCACCCCCTTTTCTGAATCATTTTGTCCACCATAAGCGTGGAAGGGTATACTCAGACATGAGTCCCTTGCTCACTGCTCCATCAGGATTCAAGCAAGCCGGGCCGACGACGCCTGGAATGGCAGAAACCGGTCCCCGGAAGCTTGTCTCCTTTCTGGTGAAGAATTGGCTTGGTAGTTTGGTCTGCCCTGTTCCCATGATGCACTGGGCCAGGGACAGACTAATTTGCATATAGCCAGGTTCTGAGCTGGGATGGGGCAGTGAGCTAAATAACGGTGATGGATCAAGCCCTGATCTTTGGACTGGGTAAGAGTGGTCTGCTTAATTCAGACACTCTGTTCATCACCACCCCCCTTTTCTGAATCACTGCTTTCCTCCCTCCACCCGGAGGCTGCTGACATGATTCACCAAGGGGAAGGGGACTAAAGTACTCCTTTGAGTCCTTTCCCTTTGTGAATCAGTTGCCACTCCCAGGTATTGGGTCAATAGCTCATCAAAGGTTTGTGTCCACAGTGGCAGCCACAAGCCCCTTTCACTAAGCAATTTGGAAAGGATCATAAAAGCTTTTTCAAGAGTCAGAAAGAATTTTCCACATCATTAAAAGGTTTTCTATACATTAAGAAAAAACATTTGGCGGTCACCTTGTGATTTTGCGAATTGCATGGTTTGCCATGCCAAAAGGGATTTGTGCATCGGGCCCCATGTCCCTCTGGATAGCAAGACTCCTAGAAGTACTATTCCTCATGGGTTTAGATTAGCCTTACAAATTTCCCTTCTTGACGAACCTGCTAGTATGACTGTAAAGATGCAGACCAGGTATGGAGGTAAACAGACATATAAGCATGTGGCTAAATTAAATGTCCTGCAGCACTGGGAATACCTCTAAACCCCTCTGACAGAGAGAAATCTAAATGAAAAAGAAGGTTCTAGTCAAATGTGCACAAGCGTTAAAAACATGTATTCCTCCTTTAATATGCTGCTAGGTTCCATTTGAGACCTTGCACTGTACTGGCAGGTGCCTCACAGCCTCGGATCTTTTTTCCATCTGATGCTGAGCAGGTTTCAGAACACTTCAGAGTGTTTTTTCACTGTTTTGTGAGTATTTAGTCTCAAAATGTAATATTTTCCATCTTCATTTGACTTTGAAGCTTTTCTCTTAATTTTCCCTTCCTTCAAACTTTTTTCTCCACAAATGCCTTTACTCTGTACTCTTTTCTCTTGTGGGAGGAGGTAGGCTGCCTCTGATGCACACTGTGTGTGTGATCTGTCTACCCTCATCACATCCAGCCTAGGGGTGTGTGTTGTGTTAAAAAAAAGAAATAGACAAATAGAGCCCAGAAAGTTTGAGAGTCAATATGTTTTTAGTGGAAAGCTGGAAGACATTGGACTATAGTGGAAGAGAAAGGAGCACCATAAGCTGCCTGGAGAGGGTGTTCCCTCCACTGAGTCTGCGTATTCTCCTAAAGACAACTCCTGAAGAGGTAGATCCAGAAGGAGAAAAAGGTGTCACTATCATCACCATTGCTTGATACACACCCAACATCCTCAGTCAATATCCAAGCATGCTTGGCACAACTCTGTTCACTTGGCAGCTGAGAGTTAAAAGTCAAGTTCTCGGTCTGACCCACCCAGCTCTGTTTGCAGCAACATCTAAGATTCTTCTGCTGACCCCAACAATGACAAATCATTTTCTGGAAATGGTGATATAGACACATTCCCTTTAAATGTCTTGGTATTTGCTATTGAGGAGGTCAACTAGGGCCAGTCACCAGCATCTTCTCACCATCTGCACTCCATTCCTTTCCTGCATCAGTTTCACTATTGCATCAACTTTTCCATGGACTGTTATCCCAGGGTATTCGGTCACCCAAGCCAGGCCAAAGTAGGCAAACTAACTTTTACAAACTTTTAAAAAGTTTACAAACTTTATAGCTACCAAAGCTGGTTTGTGGTTGAAATAAAATTTAAAATGTATTTACAAATCTGTATCTCCCGGACCCTCCAGTGGGTTTTGCTCATGCTTGACTCTAAAAATTCACAAAAATATAATCTATTTTTATAAATTGGTGTTTTATTTTTTTCGTGTTTTGCGGCTTTCTTAATTTGTTGTATGGTACTGTTAAACGCTTTGCACCATTTCCTATTTCAAGCCTTGCTGCTTGAAGTCATACCTACCCAGGGTTGAGCTTAAGGTTGGGCAAGCTAGCCTGACTGGGCCCAAGACAGTTTTTGAGAGTGTGTTCCATGGTAAGACTGCATAGGTGTACCATTGAACACACCCAAATTCTCACAACTTTGAATTTCATGCAGATGAGAAGATGAAAAGAATGAAAAAGAGGCAGAAACTCCAACAGCAGTAGGCTTGAAGGAGAGCAAGATTTTGCATATCTCACTAAAGGTGCAGGACTCGCTGTTACGAGCACCTATGACACGACTCCGTCATTCTTGCCTGTTTTTCAGGACACGGATGAAGGGTAGGACTGGGAGCGGTCTGAGGACCCTCTGGCACGACCGTGCCAGTTAAGTCAGAACTGGGCAGATGAGCTGGGGGAGGCCAGTGGTCTGGATACATTGCCTGTCACTGGATTCATCTCTCCTCCCTCTGTGGCTACGGAGGAGGGTGCTACATATGGTGTGGTATTGCGCAGGGCAGCCAAGGCCTTGGCTCTTGAGCTCCCTGCTGCGGCCGTGAGGACTAATCTCCTCATCGAGGTGCTTCAGCCGCCAGTAAGCTCTTCGGAGCCTGTGCTGCCGTTTAATGAAGCCCTCACGGACATTCTGATGGGCACCTGGTCCAGCCCTCCACCATGCCCCCTGTGTATCATAACATGGCCCGACACCACCGCTTGGCTCCAGGCAACCCCTGCTTTCTGTCCGTTCACCCCACCCCTGAGAGCCTGGTGATCCAGGCCTCTACATCCCATACCGCGTTTCGACTGCTCCTCCAGATCGGGAATCCAACAGGTTTGATCAGTTTGGGAAGAAACTGTTCTCCTCATTGACTTTGGGGTTGCGGTCTATCAACACCTCTTGCCTTTTGGGATTTTACACCCACTCTTTGTGGGATACGGTTGCGGACGTGCTGCCGCAGTGTCCGGAGGAGGCCCAGGCACGGCTCGTCCAAGCTCTTGCTGAGGGGCGGGATGCAGCACGTTATTCCATCAGATGTGGACTTGATACCACAGACTCGCTGGGCAGAGCGATTTCCACGACTGTGGCGATCCGTCACCACGCCTGGCTGAGGTCCGCCAATTTTTCGGGGAATGTCCAGTCCACGCTCATGGACATGCCCTTCGATGGACGTCGCCTTTTTGGCGACAAAGCAGACAGTGCGCTTGAGCGTTTCAAGGACTCCAGGGCTATGGCCAAGTCCTTGGGCCTGTTGGGCCAGCGCCAGCATACTTCTGCTTTTTGCCCCTTTCATGGCCAAGGAAGGGGCGGCCCCACACGTTCGTTCCGCCACAGGCCGCAGAACCAACCTCAACGCAGTCGTGGATGTGGTAACTGCCGTGGCGGTGCAGGGGGACAACGGCAAGGTCAGTCTGTAATAATCCACGTACAAAGATAATTGCTTTGAGAAGATTTATTATCTTAGCTGAGTTCCCACAGACAGTCGAACGTGCGTTCAGGCACAGCGCAAAATGGCCAACAATAACTGACAATCCCAACTGTCCAGTCCAACGTTCCTGGCGTGCCAACGGGCAGCGCGAGTCAAGGGCAACGCAAAGTCCACACGCGGGGGGGCGCAGCGGGAGAGACCATTACATATATCTCCTTTCCTAAAAGGAAGAAAGAGGATAGAAAGGGAAAGAAGAACAAAGAGAGGGAAAGGGAGAGGGAAAGAGAGAGAAGAGAAAGGGCGAAGGAGGAAAAGCACAATCACCTGTACCTGGCCGGTTGTCTGACCACTCTGGAACTCCTCCTGTGGAACGTAAGAGGGTTACTTGAATCATGAACATTACTGTTTTCTGAAATCGAGCTACGTGACAAATCAACAACAACTTTAGAACTTTGCGTTTCTCCCACCACATCTTTTACTTTTACAATCTTGTTCATGTTCCACCAGTTGCGTTCATTGACGCGCACAGCACTGCCACATACTTTGTTTACAATGACAGGTTTGCTGAATTTGGACTCCCCCCCCCCTTTTTCACAAAGCCTTGTTTCTTTATTCTTACTAGGTTGCCTACAGCAAACTCCCTGCTAGAGACATATTTCTTGTCATCAAATAATTTTTTGTGCTTTGTTTGAACTTCACGGACTTTGTTTCTGACCCTTTCATCTAGCTCTTGAGGTGTAGTGTTGGATTTGAACCATTTGGACATCCATGCAGGTCTAAATTCCGTGCATGGCTTCCTACCTCGAAGTAATTCGAAAGGGGAGACACCAGTGGATGAGTGGGGAGTTGTCCTGTAGAACCACAACATTGTTCTCACCTTGGGGGATATTACTTTGTTGTGCTCAATGGCCCACTTTACACAATCCACAATTACTCTGTTTAGTCTCTCTACAAGCCCATTGGTTTGGGGATGGTAAAGTGAGCTTCTGAGGTGAGTGATAGAAGATTCTTTAAGAAATTTTTCAACATCAGATGACACAAATTGCACCCCATTGTCCGAGATAATTGTTTTGGGAAAGCCCTCTCTCATGAAAATCTCTTTCATAAAATCAAGAATCTCCTTAGTCAGCTCTGGGTACAAATCTGACTTTGGGCCACTTTTTGTAGTAATCCATCAGGACAATGGCAAATTTGCTCTGATGGGGCAAGGTGTGGAATGGACCTAAAACATTGATGCCCAGTTTTTCCCAAGGAGAATCAGGAAGAGGTATAGGAGTGAGAGGAGGATTGGTTGTACAGAGACTCTTATCACTACTAGCACAAATGGTACACTCCAGTACCAGGACATCAATGTCTCTATCCATTTGAGTATTTAACAAACAGAATGCCAGTACTGTGCATGTATTCGAATTCTTTTTTATGGTAATGGGCTAAAAATGACCCATTAACACAGACCACTCTTTTAGTCTAAGGTTTGTTGTAAAAATTCGATTAATTTATTTAAATTTGATTTTTCTTTTTAAAGATGAAGAAAAAAGTTTAAATGCAAACAACATAAATAAAGGGATCTGACTTCAATCCAATACATTCATTGTGAGACAAAGGGGAGAATATCGGGCATCAAGTTGGGGAGCAATCAAGGACAAGGGATCGGGGCAAGGAATTTTCAAGACAAGTGAAAACGAACGTTTTAGTACATATAACAAAAATCACTCAGGACCGTGAAATGACGACAGACAACGCAAATTGGAAGTGGAGATAGGGACGGGAAAGGGGTATTTTATGTTAAGGACCCTGCAGCACTTTTTTAGAATTTGCAGGTGAAGCCTAATACATTCACTGAAAACAAAACTTTGTAAATATTCATAAACTAGACCATCAATAATTTTTCAGTTAACAAAAACACTTTGCAATCAATTGGTCTAGAAGGACAAGGAAAATAGGTCGACGCGTTTCAAATCCCCATAACTCAAGGGATTCTCTTCAGGACCACACAACTGAATCTGGAAGACAAAAATCAAATGACATCCTGTCAGTCATCCTTAAGGGCAACTCTCAACTTTCATTCAGCACAACAAACGCTCAGTCCCTACCTTTACTTCTTCATGTAGTCTTCACTTCCACAAGGCTGGAAGAAAAGAATACAGCGGTATGTAGTAGTGTTCTGGGGTTGAACATCTCTTAATAAACCGTAGGTCCAAGTGACTGACTTGTGGTTTGATAGCGTGCTCCCTATTTAGTCGACTGTTCTTAAGGACTCCATTATATCCTCTCTCCGTTTTTTGGTGGGTACGGTTTTAATGTTATCTGGAAATAGAAAGCATGGTTTTGTTGAAGAAGTTCGTTAATTTATGCCGCATGATGTGATGTAAGAAGGGCCGTCTGAATTGGTGAGCTTTGGTGTTTTGCGCTGATGCAGTATGTTGGTGGAGGCATGTAATATCTGAATAGCGCTTGGGCTACGACGTACGTCTCAGTGAGATCAGATCAGCAATGCCATTCGCTCATACTTAAGTTCCATTCACATCTTTGATTCGCAAGGCATTTCAGTAGTACGCGGTGAGTTACCTCAACAATTTTCAATATCCTCCGCAGGGCGTATCCTCCATGAATGACGACGCCGTGAAGCACTTCCGAGTTTCAAACGTTTAAATTACTTCCGGATTTCCGATCCAAAGAACTGGGGCAGCTGGGATTTGTAGTTTGGGCCGCTTATGTGCAATTGCGTTTCAACTAATAGTTTTGGCGTGTTGGAGACGCTGAAAGCATATTCAGAAATGAATTGCTTATTTCTCACTTGTGGCCGTTATGAGCCTTATTTTTGTTCTCTTACATGAACATTTAGCGAGACGTCGATGTCAGCAATGCAGTTACAGCTCATTTGGGCAGTCGAGTTTCAAATTTAAATAAATTAATCGAATTTTTACAACAAACCTTAGACTAAAAGAGTGGTCTGTGTTAATGGGTCATTTTTAGCCCATTACCATCAAAAAAAATTCGAATACATGCACAGTACTGGCATTCTGTTTGTTAAATACTACTGTGGCACAGCCTTACTGTGCTTTAGCCAAAACCCCAGTTGCTACTTACTCTATCCATTTGAGGCCACCAAAAGTATTCACGAATCCTGCGTTTGGTGAGAGTGGCTCCCAGATATCCCTTGTGTGCCTTAGTAAGAAGAGTATTTCTGATGCTGATTGGGGGAATTCTTTTATCAAGTCTGAAGACAAGGCCATCTTCTAATGATGCTGGGAATAGTAGCAGGGGCCAAAGTATTTTCAAAGGCGCGCCTAAGGCAAGCCCGTTTGCGCCTGTCCAAGCCTGGACCGCGCCCAGCGCCAGAACCCCTGGACCCCACGAACGCCACGACACCAGACTCCACTACGACGCCAGCACCCTCCAGGCACTCAACGCCGGCCGAAACCACACCTGCTTCCAGGCCGCCCCGAAAATGACCCAGGGACCCTTCTCCTGCCGCACCTGCAGCTTCACCTGCGACAGAGCCACCAAACCTCCAAGCACTGGACCCAACCACCTCCGCTGCATACTGCTCAACACCCATTCCGCACGCAAGCACACCGTTGAGCTCTGGGATCTGCTCAACACCTCCGCCCCCGACGTGGCCAGCACCCACGCACTCGCCTCCACGGACTATATCCTCCCTGGGGACCTGAACTTCCACCTCAGGAACAACAACGCCAACACCGCCACCCTGATCGACAACCTCGCCAACCTTGGCCTCAGACAACTCGGCACTGCACCCACCCACGCCGCAGGCCACACGCTGGACACCGTCTTCTACACAGGCACCCACATCGCCTTCGATCACACCACCGAACTCCACTGGACTGACCACCTGCATCCATTTCACCTTCAAGAAACCAACCACGCACCACCGCACCCAACAGCTGCCTCGCCGCTGCTGGAGCAAAGTCACCGAAGACCAGCTGATCACCACCCTCGCCCAGAACCCACCCGCCGACCCCACCAACCCAGACGCCGCAGCCTGCAACCTCAGACAGTAGATTGACGGCTGCGCCAACACCCTCGCCCCGCTCAAGAAACCCTCCAACAGCCAGGCCAGCAAGAGGGTCACCTGGTTCACCGATGAGCTCCAGACCTCCAAACGCGCATGCCGGAAACTGGAGAAGATATGGCTCCACAAACGCACACCGGACAACCACGCAGGCCACAAGGATGCAACCCACAGACATCACCACCTCATCAGATTAACCAAGAGATCCTCCTTCAAAGATCGCTTGGATAACAACGCACACGACAGCATCGTAAAGGAACTCTCCAACCCCAGCACCAACGCCGGGTAAGTAGCGCGCTTTACAAGTACTCTGATTGATTGATTGAAGCTAGACCTGGCCTCTGCATACCACCATATAGAGCTTGATCAGGACTCACGTCATTTCACTGCCTCTAACTCCCCATCAGGCATGTTCCAATTCTGTCGCATGCCGTTTGGCCTAGCTTCGGCAGCCTCAGTTTTTCAGCGAGTCATGGTCAATTTGCTCAAAGGTGTAAAAATATAGCAATCTTTCAGGATGATGTCCTTATATATGCCAAAGATCAAGCAGAACATGACAAGACCTTGAGTCAGATTCTCTGCATCTTTCAAGAACATGGTGTTGTCCTCAAACGTGATAAGTGTGTGTTCTCTAAAGAAGCGGTGGAATATCAGGGTCACACCATCTCCAGTGCGGGAGTCACACCCAAACCTAGTCTCGTCCAAGCAATCCTGGATGCCTCTGCTCCAAAAGACAAAGCAGGAGTGAAATCTCTGCTTGGGCTGACGGAGTTTTATGCTCACTTTATTCAGGACTATGCTACCAGGGTACGACCCATTTCTAAATTGCTGAAACACCAAAATGAATTTGCGTGGGACAATGACTGCGAACAAGCATTTTCCTGGCTAAAAGAACAATTAAGCACTGTCAAAGCCATGAAACCGTTTGAACCCACTGTACCCTGCACGTTGACAGTGGATGCTAGCAGTTATGGTGTGGGTGCAATCTTGACCCAGGAAGTTGATCATCAGGAACATACCATTGGTTTTGCATCAAGGGTACTGAGGGACACAGAAACACACTACTCAGTCATCGAAAAAGAACTTCTAGCATATTGGTGGGGCATAGAGAAGTTCAAGAATTACTTATGGGGCAGGAAATTTATATTACAAACAGCCCACAAACCCTTAGTTGCAATTTTGGGGAACACCAAACACCGCAACGCTACACCACGCATAGCCCGTCTTGCATCCAAGCTTCTACAATTCAACTTTGAGGTCACACACATTGCTTGTGGGAAAAATGTCAGGGCAGATGCCCTGTCACGTCTGCCCTCTGCTCCCAAAGACTCTGACCGTAGTGATGTGGACATTGATTATGATTAAAAAGAGGATTGCATAATAGCTGGTGTTGAGTTAAAGAATGTGTGTTCAGTGGTGGAAGGTAGCTGGTATGCTGCTAAGGACAACGATGACACCTTGAAAGCTGTTAAAAAATACATAATACATGGGTGGCCAAAAGAAAGGAATGTAGATGTTGAGATCCAACTGTTTGTAAAAATCTGTGATGAATTTTCATTAGAAAATGGCCTTGTCTTCAGACTTGATAAAATAATTCCCCCAATCAGCATCAGAAATACTCTTTTTACTAAGGCACACAAGGGACATCTGGGAGCCACTCTCACCAAACGCAGGATTTGTGAATACTTTTGGTGGCCTCAAATGGATAGAGACATTGATGCCCTGCTACTGGAGTGTACCATTTGTGCTAGTAGTGATAAGAGTCTCCGTACGACCAGTCCTCCTCTCACTCCCATACCTCTTCCTGATTCTCCTTGAGAAAAACTGGGCATCGATGTTTTAGGTCCATTCCACACCTTGCCCCATCAGAGCAAATTTGCCATTGTCCTGTTGGATTACTACACAAAGTGTCCCGAAGTGAGATTTGTACCCAGAGCTGACTCTAAGGAGATTCTTGATTTTATGAAAGATTTTCATGAGAGAGGGCTTTCCCAAAACAAATGTCTCAGACAATGGGGTGCAATTTGTGTCATCTGATGTTGAAGAATTTCTTAAAGAATCTTCTATCACTCACCTCAGAAGCTCACTTTACCATCCCCAAACTAATGGGCTTGTAGAGAGACTAAAGACAGTCATTGTCAATTGTGTAAAGTGGGCCATTGAACACAACAAAGTAATACCCCTCACGGTGAGGAGAGACCATTACACAGTCCACATCCACTCCCGCAGCATCTGCCTAAAAGCCTTCCTAGTCCAAGAATGCAGACCCATTCGCCGCCAGTGAGGGGCAGGGTCCTCTATTACCTCCTCCACTGGCGTACCATCACCTCGGACAGGTGGGTGCTGCAAATCGTCCGCAGGGGCAACTCCAACCCCTTCGAGGCGACCCCTCCAGCCATGCCACCGCAGTACCACCGCATGTCGGGGGATCACTTGCAACTTCTGCAGGAGGAAGTTACGGTCCTCTTGGCCAAAGGGGGCATCAAGCGCGTTCCTGGGCCAGAAGTAGGACGTGGTTGCTACTCCCACTACTTTCTGGTACCCAAGAAGGGCAAAGGAGGCCTACACCCTATCTTGGGCCTCCGGAGCATCAACAGCTTCCTCTGGAAGGAGAATTTCAAGATGCTGACTTTAGCTCAGGTCCTGGCTGCCCTCGACCCTGGAGACTGGATGGTAGCGTTGGACTTCCAGGACGCATATTTCCACATCCCCGTCCTGCGGTTCACGGTAGGCCACGAGCACTTTCAGTTTACCGTGCTCCCCTTCGGCCTCACCAGTGCCCCTCAGGTGTTCACGAAAGTGATGGCGGTGGTCGCAGCTCATCTGCGCAGATCAGGGGTTTCAGTCTTACCCGATCTCGACGACTGGTTGTTGAAGGCAGGCTCGCCCCAGACAGTCGTCTCCCACCTCCAGACTACGGCCGATCTCCTGCACTCGCTGGGGTTCTCCATCAACATGCCGAAGTCACACCTGTGTCCCTCTCAGAAGCTCCTCTTCATCAGAGCGCTTCTGGACTCAGCGTAGTTTCGGGTTTATCCTCCCGAGCAACGGGTTCGGGATATTCAGGCTCTGATTGCGATCTTTCTGCCTTTCTCCCGAGTTTCGGTCAGGTTGATGCTGCGGCTCCTGGGGCTGATGGCCTCCTGAATCCTACTGGTGCATCACGCCAGGTGGCGGATGTGGGCTCTGCACTGGGACCTGAAATTTAAGTGGGCACAGCATCAGGGCAACCTGTCCGGCCATGTCCTGATCTCAGGGCACTGCGAGACTGTTGCAGTGGTGGCTCATGGACCGCAATTGGGTCAGCGGCAGATCCCTCTCCCTACCCCAACTGGAGCACGTATTAGTGACGGATGCGTCCCTCCTGGGATGGGTGGGCCACATGGGAGAGGCGGAGATCAGAGGCCTCTGGTCTCCGGCGGAGTCCCGGCTCCATATCAATCTTCTGGAGCTGCGGGCAATACGTCTTGCACTAAAGGCATTCCTTCCCTCTGTCCGGGGAAGTGTAGTGCAGGTGTTCACGGACAACACCACAGCCATGTGGTACTGCAACAAACAGGGCGAGGTGGGGTCGTGGACCCTTTGTCGGGAGGCTCTACACCTCTGGACATGGCTGGAACACCAGGGCGTCACCCTGGTGGTTCAACACCTAGCAGGTTCCCTGAACAACAGGGTAGACTAACTCAGCCGCCGGTGCATGATTGATCACGAATGGCGTCTGAACTCGGATGTGGCGCACGGTCTCTTTCAGCAGTGGGGAGAGCCTTGGTTCGATCTATTCGCCACCGAAGAGAACGCGCAATATCATCAGTTCTGCGCTTTGGAATTTCCAAGGCGGCACTCGCTCGGAGACGCTTTTTGTTGCCAGTGGAGCTGCGGTCTGTTGTACGTCTTTCCGCCTATACCACTTCTGCCCAGAGTGCTGAAGAAGATCAGGCGAGACCAGGTCCAAGTCATCCTTGTAGCTGCGAACTGGGCACGAAGATACTGGTATCCACAGCTACTCAGCATGTCAGTCGATCCCCCGATTCCTCTGCCTCTTCATAAGGACCTTCTGTCGCAGCAGCAGGGGACGGTCCTCCATCCGAACCTGTCCAGTCTCCACCTACATGCCTGGAGATTGAGCAGCGACAGGTGAGACCATTTGACTTGCCTCCTGAAGTCTGTGATGTTATTCTGGCGGCCAAGTGTCCCTCCACAAAAACGGTATACGCCTGCAGGTGGAGCAAATTTGTGGCATGGTGCACAGCAAAGGCTGCGGATCCACTTTCTGCCCCCCTTTCAGAGGTTCTCCTTTTCCTTCTTTCTCTTGCCCAGCAGGGCTCTGCTCTGGGCACTATCAAGGTCTATTTCTCGGGCATTTTAGCCTGCTTAAGACTTCCTGATCCATATCGGGCAGTCCATCACCTTGCCCACCTTCTTTCCGCCTCCACATCCCTCCAAAGAGGAAGAGAGGCTCCACCGTCTGGACCCAAAACGCGCGGTCTCCTTTTATCTAGACTGCACACGCCAGTTCCAGGTGGACGACCAGCTCTTTGTTGGTTACGTGGGCGCTAAGAAGGGACGGGCGGTGCACAAGCGGACCATCTCTCGATGGATCGTTTTGTTCATCAAGGTCTGTTACACCTTGGCGAAAAAGGAACCTCCTGTGGGGCTGCTCGCCCATTCCACTTGGGCCACGGCGGCTACTACTGTCCTAGGTCGGGGAGTCCCCTTGCAGGACATCTGTCAGGCAGCTACATGGGCCTCGCCGCACACGTTTGCTAAGCACTACTGCCTGGACAGCCAAGTCCGGAGAGACTGCTTCTTTGGCCGTTCCGTTCTCCAGGACTTTCTACTGTGATCTTGGTTTGCAGACCCACCACCGGGGTTGGTATCGCTGGGGTATCTATTCTAAGGTAAGGAATCTAACACTAACCTGTTTCTTTCAGATGCACAAGTTACTTCCCTTCGGTAACGATCTATCTGTAAGAAGCAGTAGTTAGTGTTAGTTTCCTTACATCCTCCCCGTTCTGCAAACTGATATCTAGGGTTAAGGTATCTCCCTTTGAGGGCCCTAGTTTCATGGCACTAGTGTCGGTTTCTTGCATGGCTCTGCGTTCCTGGCGCGGAAAGCTGTGTAGAGAACTGACGTCCGTGTGTGAGGGTGGCGTCTAAGTACTCCGATGTCATCCCGGCGATCACAACAATGGACGCGGAGCCACAGACGACTCCTACCGACGTGCAAGGGTACTGCTGACGAAAAACTTTCCGGATCCAGCCTGACGCCTGGGGATGTTCTAAGGTAAGGAATCTAACACTAACTACTGTTTCTTGCAGATATATCTTTACCGAAGGCAAGTAACTTGTGCTTTAATCACAATACAGGAGTCGTTGAATGAATTAGTAATGCAATTTAAAAGAGATTATGGGGGAAATACGAGTTTACCCACCTTTCGAGGACATCTTGAGCTCCGTATGCATGTGGAAATGTATGTTTAATGAATGTGACCTTTTTCCTAATTTGGTTTTAATTTTAGAGCTATTTTATAGAGTGGTACAGCACCCATCGTATATTTTAATAGGATTTTATTGTGTCTCACACAGTTTGTATGGTTGCACTGTTTGTATAATTTGCATTTTAACTATATGTTGTATTGTGGCATTTTTATGTCTATATTTGCTGAATAAAAAATATATTAACAACCCCAAAAAATGTATATCTCACCATGATCTGCCTTTTCCGCTTCCTAAATCCATCAATCAATCTGGCCTCCTAGTCTAATCAACTATTTCTTTTGACAACCACTTAAACACTCTTGACTTTTTCCTATTTTCTCCTTTAAACATAAAAACATATATCCAATAAATCTTGCCAACCTTATTTGCCTGTTAAACCTTCTACCTTCCCTGTTGTTTCAAATGGCCTCTCATCCTCTTACTTGAGAAACCTTCTTTGGGCACCTATGCGCCAAGTAGTTACATCTTTGTCTCTTTCCGTTCGTCCTACATAGGACTTAACAGCATCCTTCAATGCCTCTTCCTCGAGAACTACTCAAATGAGAAAGTGCTTTCCTTTATCTACAGGTTAATTTCGTGTTCCACCAAACCCCTCTTCTCCCTGCTAACGTTTGCATTTCCTGGCCTTATTTGTTATAGAACATTGCATCTAGATAATCTTTTTATATTTTTAGTTATAGTAAATGTCATTGGGTCCTTATCTTCTGCTCCCACGCTAATCCAATAATCCAAAGTCTCAACACAAACTGCTAATCGGTTGTCCAACCATCACCTCCTTTTTTCACCTTTATAAACAGCAGAAAATGCTTTGTATGAATACCAATAATGTACATTATTCCTTCTTACTCGAATCTCCCTTATTTAACATTACAGTTATTTTCATCTGGGCAAGGAGGCGTTTATCTTTCTAGAACTAAGCAGGCACACCTTCCCAATGGCACTGACTAAACCTCTTCAAAACCGCTTCTAAATGACGTTTCTATAGGACCAGACTCCTTGTAGATACTTTAGTATTAGTATTCAGCTGCGTTTAATATTGCAGTCACCTCCCAAGTCTCCCTTCCACTCTCTCTAGCTCTAAAACATGAAATTTTTGCTACTCACCTTGCTCAAATTTGAGCGCTCCTTAGCCACTTCCCCCATAAGAATCAAACTGGCCGGCTCACATGCCACTAAATGTGGCTACCCATTGACCTGTTTTTAGTATTTAAATCTATGCACAGTCTTGCATCTTAGTACCTTTCAATACTTGGCCATACATATCTCTAGCAGCCATCTCGAATCTCAACCCCTGTATCAGCTCATGATCTCAGAGCATCACTGTGCCCCTAGCCGTTTCAAACCATTCCCCCACTTAGCTCCCTTTCTTTGAAGCTCTCTCACTGGATCCCTGGAAGTAACCACACCTTCCAAGGATGTCCATTGCACACAGCTCGGCCCTGCTACTCTCTGACCTGAAGAGTGACCCATGTGCTTCATTGAAATTAGGCTTGACTGAGTGTGGTCCACCGACTTATAATAATTTAAAATGAACTATGGTACTTACTGTTGTCTCAAACTGCCAATACTTCTTATCTTCTGCTACTTGTACCGTATGGTTACCCTATGTATGTATGTATGTATATATGTATGTATGTATCGTAAGTTCAATAATTAATACTAGACTCTTATATTTAAAGACTTAAAATGTTCCTGTCTGTTTCCTAATTTCAGTTCCCGCAACCCAACAGCCGCAGTGCGGTGTATGTGTCCCCTTTATGACCGAAATAGGCAGCTCTGGATTGAGCTTGCACCGATGAGCTGCCCCAGGATCAACCATGGAGTTTTGTCAGCAGGTGTGTACTGAATACTTTTATTACACCATGTTGTGATGTTATTATATATGTGCCAGCCTGGTTGTTTTTAAATGTAGCAAAGCTGAGATCAAACTCAGTTAGGTCCTTTAGTATATCACATATAGTCTGTCATGCCCACGGCTATGGCTTTAAATTAAATGATAAATAAGGAAATCTAATTTAACAGCTCAAGCTCGACTGTCACAGCAGTGTGAGTCCGCAAGGAACACTAAATATTTTTAAGAGAGACAGGCTTTACTTTAAACCTTCGGGGATGCGCATGGAATACTCCAAATCTTCATTTTTTTTTTTTCCAGTGAGGAAAGTTGCACCTTTCCTCATTGGAATTTTGAAAAAACTACTTTGCTTTCAACTTTCAGATCCTGATCACCCTAAGTAGATAATTAGTCTTATAATGTGATCAGGAGTCTACTTACAAGGATGGGGAAAAGGCGCAATTCTCAGAATCTCAGACCTTTGTCGCCAGAACTTTATTTCAAGTTTCAAGTTTATTTTATTTATTTAGCAGAGTTACTTAAAACTATTGCTACAAAATATCTCATTACGTGTCATCAAGTTATTAAAAATATTAAAAAAACAATGAAAAGACATTATAACCAAATGGTGTTTAGAGTACATTAAAGGAATAAGCAGTTATTTTGCGTCCGTCTTTTCCTTGTCCGCTGTATTGCTGTTCTGGCTAGGCATTTTCTTTTCCACTTGTCTTAAGAATTTTACAAAGTGAAAGTGCTGCTTGTCATGAGGGGGGCTCCTGTTTTCTTAGAATCAGTGAACATCCTGAAGAAATGCAACATTTATCATCTTGTTCTTGTAGGTCCTTGAAGCTCAGCAGAAATCCACAATAGTAAATTGCTTCATTTAACACAATTTGAGTTGCTTTTGCCATCATTTTCCATCCAGGGGTGTGCAGACCTCTCCTGTGTTTTCCTAGAAGGTATTAAACGTGATCTTGCTGCCAACCTTCTGCAGGCACAACATTCACCCTATTGCTTCTTATTGGAGGAGGCGGAACGATAGGAGGGATGCTAAAAAGCCGTTTGGAGGTTTAACTTGACCAGATCAAACCCACAGTTTTTTAAATATGATAATCTTCGAGATCCGAAGTGCGTTACCCGCTTGTTCTTGGAACTTAACTAACAGATACTTAATGATGCACACACAAATAAACTATATTGAAGCACACTCATGCATAGAAGTGGAAGAGACAGTGAAAGCTTTATGAATTGTACCAGCCAGCCCTCGCCCTATTACTACTGTTATGAGTGTTAACCGCATGCGTGCGGGCGGAATTCCGCTCGTACGCTGAGATTTTTTATATCGCACTTTACATGACGAGCTGGGCTCGTCATGAGCGTGCGAGGAGGCTACGCCATGACGAGCCCAGCTCGTCATGAGCGTCGAAGGGGTTAAGCCACCTGCCATAAAATGGACTCCTCATTCTTCTGTGTATCCATATTGTCACTTTAACCTCCTGTCCTTCCAGAACAGCTAGCAGTCAGAGTTTGGACACCACTTTGGTTCATGTCCCCTCTTTGGATACATCTTGCAACTTAGCCAGACTTCTCTCTTCAAGCCTAGTACTAACCTTTCCCAACCCACTCATATAATGCTACTGGTAGGATTTCCCTATTCTATTTATAAATGAAGCTTACTCTGCTGGTAGCATGTAAGACTTTTTCTGATTTTTTTGGTGGTACTGTATCTGTTCTGTCTGTATTTAGGAACCTTGAGACATCCTTTTCACTATACCAAAACCATAGCAATTTGTTATTTCTGCCAATAAAAGCGTTGGAGACAACTTAAAGGTGTGGTAAGGTGTGGAACTTTAAAAGCGGTTCAGTGTAAATACTGTTCCTATATTGCACAAAGTGAGACTGGCCCACTCGAAGGGGGTTCTCCCAGTATGTTCTTTGAAGAAATAGGGCCTTATTGCAAAGAGTGCATGACAAAACACAGAAAAAATATTTTTAAGAGAGACAGGCTTTACTTTAAACCTTCGGGGATGCGCATGGAATACTCCAAATCTTCATATTTTTTTTTCCAGTGAGGAAAGTTGCACCTTTCCTCATTGGAATTTTGAAAAAACTACTTTGCTTTCAACTTTCAGATCCTGATCACCCTAAGTAGATAATTAGTCTTATAATGTGATCAGGAGTCTACGTACAAGGATGGGGAAAAGGCGCAATTCTCAGAATCTCAGACCTTTGTCGCCAGAACTTTATTTCAAGTTTCAAGTTTATTTTATTTATTTAGCAGAGTTACTTAAAACTATTGCTACAAAATATCTCATTACGTGTCATCAAGTTATTAAAAATATTAAAAAAACAATGAAAAGACATTATAACCAAATGGTGTTTAGAGTACATTAAAGGAATAAGCAGTTATTTTGCGTCCGTCTTTTCCTTGTCCGCTGTATTGCTGTTCTGGCTAGGCATTTTCTTTTCTACTTGTCTTAAGAATTTTACAAAGTGACAGTTAAGCGGAGTATCCTCGGGTGCAAAACATGCCAGCACGACCTGTCTCCGTGTGCAAATACCTCTCTGGTTAAAAAGTGGTTTTAAAAGCGGTCTCCTTTCCTCTGTTAGTTCCTTGCATGTGCAGAGGAGATGCAGCATATCTACTTGCGGTGTACCACATAAACGACAATTAGGATCAGTTTGGTTCTTCAGCCAATATGGAAAGTGCTTTGTGCATGGCAACAAGCCTAGTCTGTATTTTAAAAATTAAATTTGTGTACGTTTGGTGAAACCCGAAGCTAGATACTTGTGTGCGGCCAGGGAGGAATAGGAGCTCAAGATCATCCAGCCATGCGACCTCCTTGTTAGGGCTGCCTTATCTTCAATCCAAGATTGATTCTTTACTATTTTCGTTGTTAATTTTTTGAGGAGGCAATGACTTATAGGAGTTACCCAAAGTTTGGTAAGACCCAGAGTGGACACGCTAGTTGCTAAATATTTTGCCGCTGCTGATGCTTCTTTCTGTTGTAGCTCAGACCGCAGTGCCAATTCAGGGTACCTGATTTGTATTTCCTTACTTTGTCCCAAAAGATAACTATTGCACCTTTTGTTGCAATGGTCTCTTTTTGAACACCAAACTTGTGCCTAATTTGTGCTGGAGAGACACGTGTTGGTAAACCAAAAATTATTCTGTACACTTTTTCGACCACAACATCCAAGAGCTTCGAGTCCCTCCCCTCTGTGCTTCTCTCCCTAAAGTTATTGTGGGTAGGAGTTGTGCTCGCATAACTTCAACCAGTGGGGCAAGTGAGGGGCCTGTCCGTTTGGAATTGAGGATTCTCATTGAGGCGGCTAGGGCTATGCCCTTCCTTTTAATTGTGTCTCTTTGGGTTACAAAGTGCCCGCTTTTGTCTACTATCACCCCCAGATATTTGTACTCTGTAACTTAGTCTATTCAAGTCTTATCCCAAAACCAGACAGGTATTTTCTTAAGGTTCTTTTTGATTGTCATGGTTTTGTTTTTTTCCAGGTTAATATTTAAGTCATTAGCCTCAGAGTATTCAAATGGGATATCAAGAAGACTCTGTAAACCCACCTTCGTTTGGCTGATCAATACTAGGTCGTCAGCGTATAGTAGGCATGGTATTACCAACATTCACAGCCTTTGAACCAACCACCCAGGAACACATCCAACAACTTGTGGCCCGCACGAAATCGGGCTCCCCTTTGGACCCATGTCCGCCCATGATCCTGAATCGCATCCCGGAAGCCATCGCACCTGCCCTAACCTCAATCTGCAATACAATGTTCCGAACAGGTACCTATCCATCTGTCTGGAAGGAGGCTATTATTAAACCTCTGCTAAAAAAAACATCCTTGGACCCTCTACTCCCTGCCAGCTATAGACCCATTGCCTGCCTCCCTTTCCCGGCCAAGATATTTGAGAAAGTTATGAACACTCAACTTTCTTCATTTATTGAGGACAACAACTTACTGGATGAAACCCAATTTGGGTTCAGGAAAGGCCACGGAACAGAGACAGCGCTGCTTAAAGCTGCAGACGCGATAAGGGCCACAATGGACAAGGGAGGAACAGCAGTTTTAATACTCTTGGACCTCTCCGCGGCCTTTGACACGGTCGACCATATCACTCTGATCGACCGTGTCTCGGCACTAGGAATCAAAAACAAAGCCAAAGAGCTCTTAACCTCGTTCCTGAAAAACAGGCCTCAGACGGTCAAAATGGGCAACTACACTTCCCAAACCTTTTTCCTCCCCTGCGGAGTACCACAGGGCTCCTCGCTAAGTCCAACGCTTTTTAATATCTATGTCGCGGACTTAGCGAGGGTTATAAAAACATATGGAATTGCCCTGACTACCTATGCCGTCGATACACAACTGGTGCTATCAGTACACAATAACGGTACGGCGGTGGCACCTAACTTTCAAGAGGGTATGCTGGCAATAAGTTCCTGGATGTCATCCAACTGTTTGAAACTAAACTCTGACAAAACAGAGGTGATGACATTCGGGAACTTGCAACCCATTTGGTCCCCGCAATGGTGGCCAACACAAATGGGTACCCCCCCCTGCCGGTGACTAAGGTACGCAACTTGGGAGTAATCTTCGACAACAAGTTGACTTTCCTCCATCACGCCAATTCAGTGGTATCATCAGCCTTCTTTATCCTAAAACGAATAAAGAAACTGCTCCCATACCTACCTCCAACTACGGGGAAAACACTAGTGAGTACACTGGTGTTCTCGCGAACAGACTACTGTAACTCACTCCTACTGAACTCCCAAGAAAAAATGCTTAATAGACTACAAACCGTGCAAAACGCCGCAGCCAGAATCCTTCTGAAAATTCCTAGATTTACCTCGACATCTCAGTATATCAGACAGCTGCACTGGCTACCTATCAGGAGCCGTATCAAGTTTAAAGCTTTATGCATAGCTTATAAAGCCACCAATAAGCAAGGACCACTATACCTACAAAAAGCTTTTTCCCCTCCTGAGTACTCACGAACTCTACGCTCGGCATCAGCTCATTTGCTGAAAGTCCCACGGACAAGAAGGTCCAACTGGGGAGACAGATGCTTCACTACCTCAACAGCTAGGCTCTGGAACACGTTACCACTCCATATAAAAACTGCTCCTACACTTCTGCAATTTAGAAAGAAACTTAAAACGTGGTTGTTCCCACTATAAGCACCATCTGTCCACCTTTCTGAGAGAGTCCTGCAACACTAGCGCCGAGACACCCGCAAGGGTATTTGTGCGCTCTAAAAATCGAATAAATAAATAAAATAAATACTAGGTTCCCAATCTTTGAAGAATGTGAATTGCTGGCATTTAATAGCGGGATCAGATCTGCAATAAACAGATGAAATAGCGTTGGGGCTAGTACGCTGCCTACCTTGAGGCCTTTTGTTGTCGGTATTTTCCTCGATAGGGTTGACCAGTCACCCAGCTTTACTTGCACCCAGGTCTTAGTGTGCAGATTAATTAACAGGTTCAGTGAAGCCTGGGGAATGCCCCAACCTGCAAGTTTCAACCAGTGTTTGTGACGATTTACATGATCGATAGCTGCCCGGTAGTCGATGAAGCACAAATGTAGTGGCGTTCTTGTGATCTCGGCCTTATCAATTAACAGAGCCATTGTTATGTTTGTTGTGGTCCCAACAGATTTAGAGAAGTCTGTTTTATTTAGGGGGATGATTGAATTGTCTTCCGCCCAGAGTTTCAGTTCATCCAGCAACATGCCGGCAAAGTATTTTGCCTCATTGCCCAAGAGGGCAACTAACCGGTAGCTCTTAGGCTGGGACATGTCACCTGATTTGAAAATTGGTGAGACTATCGAAGTCTGCCAGGATGGCAGGAGTAGGCCTGTTCTTATTTCCCTAAACAGAGGAGTAAGTGCCTTCGCCCAATATTCTGTGTCTTGTTTGTAGAGCACGGGAGGAATTCCATTGGGGCCCGGTGCCCCTTCTTGCCTTCCCTTCTTGATGTATTTAATTGATTTTATGTAATCGTTTAAGGGGTGAGTCCCGGCGATTCTCCTTCATGCCATTCCTCTGAAGTTGCATTTCCCTCGTTGGATTGATGCTTCAAAATGATAGGCCGCTGTATGGAATCCATGCTAGTTTCTACGTGCAACATGTTTTTTCCTTGGTGAAAGTGGTTTCCAAGATAAGTGGCCCAGGCTTCCTCGGATATATTTGAGGACAGACCCTCGTGTATCGAATGGGTAAATCTTTTTATTGTTTCCCAGAATCTCGCACTGTTTTTCAACTTGCAGTTTCGCCCATAGGATATCCTCGTTATCCTGCCTGGCTTCCCAAATTACTTGCTTTAGTCTTGTTTTCTTTTGTCGCAATTCAGCTAGTTTTGTGATGTTGGTTGGAGACCGGCGCACCTGCCACAAAGAGTAGTTGATGCTGTATTTGATGGATTTTATCTTGCTCTTTTGCGGTATGGTAAAGTTAGTATGTCCTCTATAACCCTGCTGTGATTTCGATTTAATTGGGGCGGAGGAAGATGTTGCCAAGGCATATGTATAACTTGTCCATTTCTCTATTTCGTTGTCCCCTTCCAGTGATTCAAAGAGAAGTTTAGCAGCTTCCTGGAAGTTATCTTGCGTGAATTTTATTTTCCTAAAATTGATTTTAGTAGTTGTGCCCAGTCGGCCCTTTCATTTAATTATTCTAGGCATATTTGTGCGCAATATAAGTTCCTGGGGCCGGTGATCGCTATCAGCTTTGTCGCCCATACTAAATGAGAACATTTCTTTAAAGAGAGTCAGGGGCACAAAGTTATAGCCCAGCGTTGAATTTTTTGTTGATGATTATTTCTTGTTAGTCTGTTAATGCTGATTGAAACAGTAGAAGCTACAATGATCTTACAGAGCAAGGCTTCAGACAGCTGCTATGTATATTTGATATTAGGTCCTAAAAAGCTATTAATTGTATCATGAAATACTCCCGAGGTCATTAATAAAGTGCTCTACAGCCAGTCAACTAATAACCAAGCACTAACAAGAAGTGCTCACAAATCAGGGTGAATTAAGATCCAGAAACAGCTTGAAATATTTTAGAACTGCACTCTTAGGTCCCAAGTTATCGGTTTGTAATTTTTTTGGCAATGGTACCAGAAATGCCTGCTTTCCATTTTATTGAAAACATTTGTTTGTCAAACAACAGATTGTCATTTTCCTAAAGTACATTAACATGACTCTAAAAATCCATGTTAATGTGTTGTGAATAACCTTAAATGGTTACTTGTCCTTTTCATTGTGCCAAACAGTGCCCTCATGTGGTCCGATATCCCATCGTAGGGTAGTTGCTATCATCTGCCTAAAGTTTTTTACAGAAACAGCAAAAGCCGTGGTTGCCTTATAGACCCCTTTCTCCTGGGGTCTTTGTGCCGCTCCGCTTATCACGGACACTCGAAGACCACCTTCCCTGAAGCCTCAGTTCTTAGTTATCGGTCCTTGATGGTCCTTGTGAAGCATAGACAGTTTGTTATTGCTATGTCCGTTTCTATGCTGGTGTGCCTGTCTACAGTAAGGCTTTCTTGATTTCTGGCATAATAACATATTTTCATTCACATTCTTTAGGATTCTTTGACCTCTCCAGAACTACTTTGAACAGTGGACTTTCAGGTCAGACCTTAGCTTAATGTAGCATTGACGAGTGTATTTAAGAGATATGTGGTTATCAATTTGGTCCCTAAGAGAAGGTTGGTACTTGGACAGTTCATGCAGTGTTTTTGGCAGGGAGTATGGAAAGCTTCCTGGTATAAAGGAAGCATGTTATGGTAGGTTAGTAATTTATAAAGTGCAACACATGCACAGAGGGCGTTTGAGCTCTGAAGTAAAGACAACTGCTGCTTGTGGAGCTACTCAAAAGCCATGTTTTCAGTTTCTTTTTGACGGTTAGTTGTACAAAAATACTGAACAAAGAGAGGGGGTCACATTGTTCTCCAATGTTTAGCTGCCAGGTATTTATGTATTTATTTATTTATAAAGTTTTATATAGCACTAACTTGATCCTGAAGGATATCAGAGCGCTTTACAATTTGGGGCAAAGGGAACCAATTCTGATTGGTTAGTCTGATAGTCTAACATGGGGGATCTAATGGGTATTGAATCAACTAGTACAAACATAACTGCTCAATATAACCTGAGTGCACGAGTAGGAATGGGCTATGCAAAAGGAGTCCCCTCCCATATATATATTTTTTTTAAATGTGAAGAACCAGATCGGATGAAGAGGGATAGTATACTAGAAATATCTGTTTGAGGCATGTGTAGCTGTAGGTACACATGCTGTACATAATCCTGCCATCTACTGTTACGCTCGGATGTGTGCAATTTTTTTTTCTTTGAAGAATTTTTCTCGAGTCAGTAGGTAGTATGACTCCACCTCTTGCTTGCGATGCGCATGGTTACCGGCACCATTGTTAGTGTTTTTTTCCACCATCGGGTTCGGACGTGTGTTTCTGTGCTCTGGATTGGTTTCCGTCACAGTGATTGAGTTTTCTTACTCCCTATCTCTCCATCGGTATTTTTTACAATCGCTTTTGCCCCCTTTTTTTAAGTATCGGGTCGGCGTATAAAGCCACCGCTTGCAACAGTGCACTGGTCGACTCCAGCCTTTTTATTCTTTTGATGTGGTTCTCTCTCTGCGTGTTTTCCACGTGGTAGAACAGACGCCATTGCAATACTCCCAGGCCGATCTTCACCAAGTCTGCAATCTCTGCTTCTAACCCGAGCACGACAATGCCTCTTGCAACAAATGTCGATCTTTTCAGTCAAAGAAGACCCATCGAGACCCCGGACCTGTCCCCTCTAGATGTACTGCATGACTGCAGAGGATAGCCTAGACCTCTTTGGCACCCAGGACCTTGGGGGGTTGGGGGGGGGAACATCATCCAGTACCTTCGGCCACTGACCAGAAGGTTTTCTTGGCCGAAGAAAGTTATGTCTCCGACCTCGTGTTCGAAGAGCTACCGCTAGCTCAACTGGTATAGAGTACAGCTCCTCCTCTTCCTTTAAACCGCTCTGAGCTTCTACCCCACAAGGGCCATTAAGCTGCTATGGGCCCACAGAAGCAGGCTTCTGAGCAGCCACTGACTTCAGGCAATGCTCGGCACTGACAGTCCACTTTGGATATCATGCCCAGCTTTAGCTCGGCACCCAAGAATGTCTTAAAACCTAAGCCCTCCATTCCGCCCGCTTCTGCCGCAGCACCAACCTAACTGTTGTATCCAGAGCAGTCGATCTTGAAGCACAAGTCTGCGTCAAAACCCTCCTCTCCTATTGGAAGCCCAGCCCTCGACACGGTCTTCCAGAAATGACCAAACATATTGCCATCCACCCTCAAGCAGACCACATTCACACACAGCTTCTGATACTGGCTTATAGGCCTTCCAAGAGGCAGCTCTGTTTTGTAAAAGCTCTGGAGCCCCCTCTTCAAAAGCAATGAAAAAAGCAAGATGAAGCCATTTGTCCTCTTCTGGACACCGGACCGCCTCCAGCCTCTTATACTCCATCCAGATCCCCACCATCACAATCCCCTTCCCCTTCCCCTCCACCTCCTTTCACTCACTGTCCTACACTCCACAGGTGTCACCACACTCTGACACAGGGGGACACACTTATGAGGTTCTACCACATGGAGGCCCTTGACACTGAAATGATGTAGTTCCTCCTGTGGATACCGATCCCGACCTCTACTATCCCCGACTTTCTCCTCCGGATGATACCTCCTCTTACCTATGCATATGGACCACGTCAAGGAGGACTTCCTCTTTGAGACTATGCCCTCTGCACATCACTCCCTGCAGTATCCGCCGATGTTAAAGGGGATGCTCAAGCCAGCCCCTGATATTTTCTTCAAGGAGACATTTAAGGGCAGAGGTATTATCCGACGGGCAGATTAAAAAAAATACAAGGCCCTCCCCTTCAGAGCTTATGTATGTTAGAATCCATCTCCCACCAGATTCTGTAGTGGTTCATACTACTCTCAAGAGGGTGAATTCTCAGGGCAGCGATGATGCTCCTCTGCTGGACTAAGAGAGTAAAAGAATAGATGCTGCTTAAATGAGTTGTGTCATAGTCTGGTAACCATTGGTTTTCTCTCTAGATATGACTGGGCACACGGGGGCAAAATGGAGTAGCTCCTGCAACACCTCCCAGAGAAGCACCGTAAAAGGGCAGGGAGTTGGTCACAGAGGGCAAACTGATTTCTAACACACCCATTAGATGCGCCCTAGAGGCTGCTGACACAGCTGCTCAGGGGATTACCTCAAGTCTGCTCCTTGCAGGCATGCCGGGCTCTGTGTCTCCGGCTTCAAACCAGATGTTCGACTGCATCACCTCAACCTGCCTTTTGATGAGGAACATCTTTTTGGAGATCAGGTTCATGAGTAGCTGGAGTAAATTAAAAAAGATACAGAAACAGCAAAAGTTGTGGTTGTCTTATAGACTCCTTCCTCACGGGGTCTTTTTGCGGCTCCGCTTATCGCGGACACTCCAAGACCTCCTCCCCTGAAGCCTCTGGGTCCTTTCAGCACCAGCCTACTCAACCGGCTACCACCAGGGTCTACTTCAGAGCTGCTCATCATGAAAATAATGGCACAGGTAGAAGCAAAGTTAGCTCCACCAATGAAGCCACCCCAGCCAAGCAATGACTTGCACTCCTTCCGCCATTAACACAACACTTTTCGAGGGACGGCTTCATATGTTCTTTCCGGCTTGGCAACACGTCACCTCAGACCAGTCAACGTTAGACATCATAAAAGATGGTTACTGCCTAGAGCTCACCTCCACGCTGCCCATCATACCAACATGCAGACATGCCCTCTCCCCGGAACATCACTTTTTGCTTCAGGAAGAGGTCCAAGCTCTTATCTTCAAGGCTGGCCATAGAGCCTGTCTCACAACACCTACAGGGCTCAGGGGTGTATTCCATATACTTCCTCATTCCTTACAAGGACGTTTCCCACAGGCCTATTCTGGACCACAGACCCCTAAACAAATCCATCCTATCAGAAGACTTCAAGATATCATACCTCTGCTGCAGCAAGGCGCCTTCATGGCAGCACTCATCTGCAAAGACGCCTAATTCCACATTTCAATTCATTATGCGCATTGAGGCTACCTCCGGTTTGTTGTAAGTTGTCGGTATTACCCGTTCAAAGTCTTTACAAAATACCTTGCAGTAGTATTTATTTATTTTATTTATTTAAAACTTATAATGCGCGACAGCTACCCGCAGTGGGTTTCCCGGCGCAAGGGATAGACTAGAACAGAAAAAAGTGGACTTCACAGCAGCAGATATTGACAACTAGAGTGGGAGAAAATTGAATGGAAAAGTAAAGTTTTCAGTTTTTTACGGAAGCAAAACAAGTTAGTCTCGGTTTTCAGGGCAATAGGTAACGCATTCCAGGATTTGGGGCCTAGATGGGAAAAAGATCTTCCCCCCATCTTCACAAGTTTAAATCTAGGAATGACCAGGTCACAGTTAGCCGAAGATCTTAATGTGCGGCTAGGCCTGTAGGCTTGGACGAGACTCTGAAGGTACAGTGGGGCTGAGCCCTGCTTAATTTTAAAAAGATAGCATAGGGCTTTGAATTTGATGCGGCTCGGGATCCTAAGCCAATGTAAATCGCGAAGAGCCTGGGTGGCCGAAGATCTCCTCGGGATATTACATAAAAGTCTGGCTGATGAGTTCTGTACTACCTGCAATTTATTTATGGTCGCAGCATCGGCACCAAGGTAAAGGACGATACCATAGTCCAGGCGAGATGTTACTAGCGCCTGGACAACGGTTCTCCTGGTGGCATGTGGCAGCATCCAGAGAATTTTCTGGAGCCATCTCAAGGTGGAGAAACAGATGGCAGCCACCTTGGTAGCCTATTGCCTCATAGAGAGCTTGTCGTCTATGAGGAATCCCAGGTTGCGAACCACAGAGACCGGTTGAGGTATGGGACCCATGGCGCAAGGCCAGTGTTGCGGGCCCCAAAGATCTTTGTTTTTCCCCAGGATGACAATCTCGGTCTTATCACCGTTTAGCTTGAGGAGATGTCTCTGCATCCACTCAGCCACCAGTGATAATCCAATTTTCAGACTGGACACGTTTTTGCCTTCAGTGCTGGAGAGGGAGAAAACAATCTGCGTGTCATCGGCGTATGAAAAATTGGTCAGCCCAGCGTCCTCCGCGATGGAGCTAGAGGTTTGATGTAAATGTTAAATAATAAAGGGCTGAGAATGGACCCCTGAGGGACACCATACGCCGAAGGACAGATAGCAGATGCGGCTTTCGTGGAAAAGACCTGGAAGGTGCGCTCACTTAAAAAGGAGGCAATCCAGGCCAATGCAGGACCATCTACTCCCAGGGACCGGAGAGAGTTCAGTAAGATGGAATGGGACACGGTATCGAACGCTGCACTCAAATCCAAAAGGATAAGGGCAAAAGTTTCCCCGCGATCGATACCGTGCCGTAACCTCTCCGTTACCCCGAGTAGCGCAGTCTCGGTAGAATGGTGCGCACGAAAGCCGGATTGGGATGGATGTAGAAAGCCCTGATTTCCTACGAGATCGGTAAGCTGAATGTTCACATGCCTCTCCAGCACTTTAGATAAAACAGGCAACAAGGATATAGGTCTGAAGTTGGCAAGGTTGGACATATCAGCTCCAGCCTTTTTTAGGAGTGGGACAACCATTGCATGCTTCCAGTCCTGTAGCACATGAGACTCACTTAAGGAGACATTCAGGAGTCTCATAAGAATTCGCCGAGATTCGAGATCCAGCAACCTTAAGATCTTTGCCGGCACCGGATCTCGCGGTGAGCCAGATCTAACGCTGTTCAGGCAAGAGGAAAACGAGATGTCATCAAATGGTTGCCAGTTTGTTACCACTGCCTTTGGAAGCGGGAGTTCGTTCTCAACAATTGGTCCCGGTTGATGTTGATTTACTGTCATGGGAGCGCTCATAGAATCGTATATGCGCTCAACCTTGGCAATAAAAAATTCCGCAATGGAATTACACTGAATTTCCTCCAGAACTGGAGGAGTCGGGATGGTGTCCGCTCCTGTCAGGTTTTTAACAACCGCAAAAAGGGTGCGAGGGCAGTTCTGGGCTTGTGTCACTGCATTTACAGTGTGCGCAGCTCTCGCGGCTTTACATTGGGAATGATATCCCTTCAAGGCTTCTTTATAGGCGATCTTCCGGGAAGCCGAGTAGGAGCGCCTCCATTTCCTTTCAAGAGCCTTGCAGTTAGTTCTCAAGGCCTTTAAATCGGCCGAGAACCAAGGTGCCGGGCAGCGGTGAGATCTAGAAAATTTCGGGGTGGGGGGGAAGGACGGTATTCACAGCGTTAGTAAGCCATGATGATACAGCAGTATTCAAATCCCTACGTGGGACGTCGCCGTTCTCAGGGCGGGTGTTATAAAGGTTCTGATTAAACTTCATAACGTCAAGTTTACCCTACCGATGAATTAATTCGCCCTTACCTTGTCCGCTCTTGGCAATTTGCTTGATATTAGATAGAGCGAAGTGGACTGCAAAGTGGTCTGACCACTCCAGCGGGCGAGCACTCTGAGAGCAATCAAAAGGCAAGGTAGGAAGAATAGGGTCCAATTGGTGCCCAGCAGAGTGAGTAGAACCCGAATTGCACAACGTAAGGTTAAGAACCTCTAGATCGGTTAGCAAACACTTACTGATGGTACATAAGGGATCTTCAAGATGCAAATTTAGATCTCCAAGAATTGTAAAATTTGCTGCCCTAAGAAGCAGAGGGGCTATAGTGTCAGCAAGCAAAGATGTCCATGCATGAGCATTGCCCGGGGGGGCAGTAGATCAGGAGGCCAGACAAGATGTATTGAGGATTAATTGTGAGTCTGAAAAGCGCCGCCTCACATCCGGTTTACAAAAATAGCAAGACTTGAAAATAATGGCAATGCCCCCTACCTTTCCAGAGTGTCTGTCCTGCCTCAACATGACATAGTTGTTAGGGACTGCGGTGGCAATATCTGGACCAGAACTTTCATGGAGCCAGGTTTCGGTGAGAAACAGAGCATCTGGCTGCTCAGTAACAAGAAAGTCAAAGATGTTTGATTTATGTTTTGGGAGGGACCTACAATTAATACTCCAAAACTGGAGTATGGAATGTGAGGGGAGAGTTTTTTTTATCCTCCGTCTACCTCGCGTTCGAACCTGGTTCATTGCATTACAAGTAAGCATTTTACCAGTGTGAAAATTACAATCATTACATTGGAATTTATGGGTCGGTAGAGAACAAGTAGTACAGTCTAATGAAGTGTGCGGGCGTAGATTTTTCAGAGCCTCACCAGTATAAGTAAGAGTTGTAGAAGGTATCGCGCGACCTACCGATCGTGATGTAGCTGTCATTATGGGCCCTAGCCCCTAGGCACGGTCTGGCACGGACGGGCGCAGACGGGCAGGACTCTGTAGCAGCGCATCTGCGAAGACAAGGCATCCATGTATTTCCATACCTGGACAATTGGCTGATAAAGACGGCCATGCAACTACATTGTCGTGGACACACTCATGCCACAATAGACCTCCTGCCCAAATTGGGATTCACCATCAATGGGGTTAAGTCCCATCTCCAGCCCCTTCAAGTTAATCCTTATCTGGGAGCTATCCTCAATGCATGGGTGGGTAAGGCATATCTAAGTCTGGCAAGACTTCGGTCTTTCCAAGCTTTGCTGCCTCTTCTACAGCCAAATCAACAGGTCACAATAAGGGAAGCTATGCGCAAGCTGGGAATGATGGCCTCCTGCGTCACCATAGTATCCCATGAAACATTGGGCATGTGTCTGCTGCAGTAATGCTTAATGCAGCAGTGGTTTCAAAAGCAGGGTCATATGGAAGATCTAATGTTGATCAACCACCCCACCCATCACTCTCTGCAGTGGTGGAACACCAGCAACTTACTATTTGGGCCTCCTTTTCTCGACCCACCTTTGCAGATCACTGTCACATTGGATGAATCTCTCAGTGGGAGGGAGGGGCCTACCAAATCTGACTGTCCAGGACTAGTGGGTTTCTACTCATAGAGACCACCACATCAACTATCTGAAGCCGTAAGCTGTAAAGCTAGCCCTCAAGGCTTTCCTTACTCACATAGTGGGCAAGCTATGTAATATATTCAGAAGCAGGGGGACACTCCCTTCCCTCAGCTTTCTCAGTTAGCTCAGTCCATCTGGCACTGGCTCTCCACCACTGACTCCACCAGACTCCACCAGAATATTTCCCAGGAGTGGACAGCAACTTTGCCGACCTTCTCAGCATGGTGCGGCAAGAAGTCCACAAGTGGGAACTCCACTCGGCAATCCTTCTTCACTACTTCCAGCTATGGGTGTTTGAAGAAAAGGCAAAATGCCCAAACATTGCCTCCAGATTCCCACAGTCCATGAGCAATGCACTATGGATGAGCTGGTCAGCGATATTTGACTCGGCTTTTTCACCTCTTTCCCCTCATTCCATTTTTTGTTTCGGAAGCTGAGGCAGACCTCCTTCACCCTCATCCTAGTGTCTTCCACCTAGGCCTGGCATACATGAGTCGCCACTCTCGTTGAGCTTTCGGTGGTTCTGCATGAGAGGCTCCCCAGTAGCCAAACCTTCTTACGCAGAACCATGAAGAAATCAGACACCCAGATCCCAAGAGTCTCAACCGTGCAATTTGTCTCCTTAGGTCTTAGCATTGATTGCAACTCCTAGGGGAAGTTCACACCTCCTGACAGGGTTCAGATTCCTGTCTTGGCGACAGCAGCTGCGGTCTGGCAGCCAGAGCACAAGAATGGCTTGGCAACCTATAACGTAGCCTCCTTGGTCCGTGCCACATCGTCCTCAACACAAGAATCTTGTCGGGGATGATCAGGCATGTTGTTTGATACCACACATGACCTAATTCGGCAGTTCCATAATGGAGCTGGCGACCTGAAGTTTGCCCTGATGCCAGCTCCTGTTATCCTATGGACCACTTATCACTTATATGTCAATTTAGTGGCCTTTACAGTTCAAGCCTATTGTAAGCTTGCCTGTGTAACATACCCCCCCCTGCTGTGAGTGTTCCAGGCCGGGAGTGACTGTCCGGCGGCATGCGGTCCTCGCTACTTGCAATCTGGGAGTGACCCAGAGGTCCCCCGGTACCTGCGAAGTGACCGCGTCAACACTCGTCGGACTCTTTTCGGCACCTGGGCATCACCCTCCCCGGGACCTGCAGGAGTCGGACCTCTTGAGTGCAGAGACCCCCTCCAGGCGCTCCTGCTGTCCGACTCCAGAACACGCTAGCAGGAGTCAGACCCCTCGAGTGAGGAGACCCACGCCCGGGAGCCGTACACCATGCCCCCTCGCAGTGTAACGAGCACCAAGTGGATACGGAGTGCATTCCAGGTCTCATGCTCTCTGACTCCAGGGCATCGCCCTCCCTGGGACCAGCAGGAGTCGGACCCATCGAGTGTAGAGACCCCCTACCCCCACCCGGGAGCCGCACACCATGCACCCTCGCAGTGTAACGAGCGCCTCGTGGATACGGAGCGCATTCCAGGCGCTCCTGCTCTCCGACTCCAGGGCACTTCCCGGACCTTCTTCTTGCGGATCGTGGACAGTGAATTTCTCCGAGGTTTGGGGGCGCAGGAGCCACGACCGGCTGATGGTCTTCGGCATTGATCCAGTGGACCCGAGCCCACACGCCTCTTCTCCCTTCCTGACTTTGATTTGCTTTAAGTATGTACCCCCCCGGACTTCTCCCGGCACTTTGGGTCATACTCACTGAGTTACTCTCATGGATTTCTTTACTTTTTTTTTTCTTTTGTCCTGGCCGCGATTTTGCTGTTGCAATCGGCCGCTTTTTTCTCCTGACCCTGGCCTGCCATCTTGTCCTTTCCCTCGGCCTTTACCCTTCTCTCTCGTTTCCCCTTGACGATCCTCAAATGTTTCTGATTTTCCTTTTCTCCATACCCCTGTATCCCTCCCACCCTCCCTACTCCCACCCAAATCTACTATTTGTATATATATGTATATAGAGATAACTCTAATCACTAGTATATGCTGTAGACCATTGTACTCTCTACCATTCCTATGTGACGCTTAGCGAACTTTCCCCAGATATGGGGGTGTGGGAGCCACGACCTGCGGATGGTCTTTCGGCGTTGCTCCAGTGGACCCGAGCCCACATGCCTCCTCTCCCTTCCTGACTTTGATTTTTTAACTATGCACCCCCCCACCTCCCGGACTTCTCCTGGCACTTTGGGTCATACTCACTTCTTTTGGCCTGGCCGCCATTTTGCTGCTGCTCTCGGACGTTTTTTTTTCTCTTGACCCTGGCCCGCTATCTTGTCTGTTCCCTCGTCCTTTACCCTTTTTCCCTTGTTTCCCCCTTGACGATCCTCAAATGTTTCTTCCCTTTTCTGCGTTGCCTTTTCTCCATACCCTTGTATCCCTCCTACCCTCCCTACTCCCTCCCAATCTATTTGTATATTTATGTATATAGAGATAGCTCTAATCACTAGTATATGCAGTAGACGATTGTACTCTCTACCATTCCTATGTGACGCTTAGAGTTTATCCATTTGTATCTCTTCCTTGAGTGACTTTACTACTTGTACATTTGCAATTATTTTTTCTGTTCGTATCTCTTCCTTGTGTGACTTTTCAATGTATACTTTTGCAAATTGTTTTCTGTTTGTATCTTTTATGTAACGCATGTCATCCTTAGTCCTTTTGAATTGCAACTGGTTCTTATCTAAAGCTCTCTGACACCTTCGGGTAAACTTCACTCTATAAAAAAATCGCATGAATTAAATAAATATATAAATATAATACACCCTGCCTCCTGTGCTCTGGAGGCCTTCCTTATGAGGTGACTGGCTTATATTTAAAATAGTGCATTGACTTTGCCACACATGATGGGGGCAAAGTAAAGTTGGAGCAGTTTGCACTGCTTCTGCAATGGCAGGCCTGCTGTCATCCGTTTACTTTGGTCACACAGGGTCGCACATACAGTGCTTCAGGCCCTGGTGACCCCTTTAACACCTAGGCCTTGGGTACCACAGGTACCATATACTAGGGATTTATAAAGGGGTTAAAGTCCTTGCCAATTGGGGTTACCAATTCACATGAATCATTTTTAGGAACAGGGAACTGGCTCTTGGGCCTGGACAGGAGACTCCAGTGCAGTTTCAGAGTCCTAATCATCTGCATTGGAGCAAAAAGTGGAGGGGTGACCACACAAAAAAGGCACTTTCCTACAATGATTATGCTTGGAGGCACGCATGCCAACAATTCGTACCTGGTATGCTGCCAAATGGAAGAGATTTGTCAAGTACTGCCTCAAATCATATTAACCACCTGGCAGCCACAGTTTAGAACAAAGTTTGTTACCTTCTTCACTTCCAAACGTGTTGTCTAACTTTCAACTCTATTCAACTACACCTGGCAGCCGTGGCTATATTTCTTTAAAATAAGCAATGTGTCCCTATTCAAAATTCCAGTCATAAAAGCTTTTATGTAGGGACTGAAAAGAGTAATTCCTCCCCCGTTACCGCCAGCCCCGTTGTGAAACCTTAATAATTTCCTCACAAACCTTATGGGTTGCCTGTTCGAGCCTCTCTAGTCATGTCCCTTACAGTTTCTTTCTTGGAAGGTACGTTTTCTAGTAGCTATCACATCACTAAGACGTGTTAGTGAGTTCCAGACTTTAATATTAAAAGATGCTTTCTTTCAGGTTCAGAGATAGTTGTCTTTCGTACCAACCCTACATTTCTTCCAGAAGTGGTTTCTCCTTTCTACCTTAACCAGTCTATAGAATTTCCAGTCTTCTTTCCACAACCTGACTCAGTTGCAGAAAGGGTGGTTCATACCTTGGACGTCAAACGATCTGCTTTTTGGTGTAAACCATACTTTCAGAAAGCACTACTGTGCTTAACTACGCACCCTTTTTCAGTCTTCTGCAACATCCACAGGCTAGCTACCACTTAACGGAGGACCTCTTTTCAGTCTATGCACAGCATGCATGTCTGCAGTCACACTTGCCTCAATCGGAAAATGTTACTTACCCTGTAAACTGCAGTTCGCGAAATGTAGTGCTGTAGATTCACATGCACCCACCCTCCTCTCCGGACACCTCTGGCTGTTGCAGATGCCATTACTCTCTGCTTTCCTTTCATGGTCCTCTCTCTATTTCTCTCTTTCTTATGTCGCTTTGCTCCAGTCATCCTCACCCGTCATGCGAATAATAATTAGGGCTCCCGGTTTTCCGTTTAAACTGATTTTTTACATATAAATACAGACTGAAAACTATTTTTCCTTTGTTTGTATTTGTGTAAAAACCGCAAAATACTAGTAAAACTGTTCATGGATGAGGTCACCTTCTGGCATGTGCTAATAAGTGAGGAAGCACACCTCGCCGCACGTTAAGGATATTTACTTCTGTTGGACTTGGCCTTTTCCCCGAAAAATTTTCGCTTTTTGCCCCCCTAATTTAGGATGTCTCCCCCATGGGATTAAACCTGTATAGGCCATGTGTGGTGTGAGACACCTTGTTAATATGGAATGTTATGTAATGGTGTGAGCACTTGTAAATTTCACCATTTTAGAAATGCACCTGACTAAAATGTACTGTGTTTAAAATGGATGCCATGGCCATGGGTTTTGCCACTGGACTGCCATAGGTCAGCGGCCTAGTTATTATTACCCAGCTACCCCTAGCTTTTGGAGGGAAAGCCTGGCACCCAGGTGGCTCAACCCCTCCCCTTGAGCCAGTTTAGGCCAGCTTTGCCAACACTCTAGAAGGTTCTGGCACTGCCTGGGAGGAGGGTATAAGTAAGGGGGATGTGCCACCAGAGAGTCAGTCAGCGCTGGGTTAAGAAAGAGAGGGGACCTGCTGCGAAGATCTACCGCCACACGGGCCTGTGAGCTGGGCCCTGCACCCCTAAAACCCCCTACTCTACTGTCCCCTGGGCCCCTGACAGAGGTGGGCCCCTACCCAGGTCACTGACGCTGTTTGTACCGGGTACCACGCCAGCACTGCCTGAAGAAGCGCCCAGGAGGTGAGGAGTGTGCCCCTGAGGAGCTGTTGTGGGACTGTCTGCCCCCCCAGGGTGAAGCTGTGGCCCCTGTGGAGGTGCTGGGTCGTGAGGAGCTGCCCGGAGGATTGTGCCCCGAGGGACTGTGGCATGGTAAAGTACTGTGCCCTGTGACTGGTGTGGCTCCCGAAGTGCTGTTGGCCCTGAGAACTGTGTGGGCCGAGTGAGGAGCGGTGCGCTGTGAATAGCGCCATATAAATAATTAAATAGAAGGGAGCCTACCCCGTATTGCCGCCGATATCACCGCCGCAGCCCGAGGAGTGTTGGCGCTGCCTTGCGCCGAGTGGAAATAGGCGAAAATCACCGCCGCGGCCCGGCGCCGCCTTGAAGGGACCCCCTTCGTCGTGAATACCGTTGCGGCGGCCCCCGGTGCCAGGAGAGGGCCGCCGACGTGAAGAGAGGGCCGCGCTAGGCCCTGAAGCCGTCCTGACTCCGCATCATGTGACGGGGGCCTGGCCGCGTCATCGGCCCGCCCCCGCCATCGCCGCGTAGGGATTGGCTGCCGGCCGGGCAGCCGAAAGAGGCCGGCAGAAGCCCCGGCGAAGCTGCGGTGTTGCGGGCCTCCTGTGGTGAAGAGGGAGCCCCGTTTGTGCTTGCAGTCGTGCGAAGGCTGCCTTCAAATCCCTGGCCCCCGTGAGAAAGGAGGGGTCCGGCCGTCGTGAGTAGGGGGGCCTCGAGGCACAGGCTCTGTGCCTCCCCCGCCTCTGCCTCACGGAGGCTGCCGTCGAGTCCCGGGCCCTCGTGAGGGAGGAGGGGCCCGGGGGAAGAAGTGGAGCCTGCTGCCGGATGAAGACCGAGGGACGTGGGGTGTGGGGGGTAAGCGGCCCTGCAGCCGCCGAGGTCATAAGGAGTTCTGCGGAGGAAAGGGGGCCCGAGGCACGCTGTCGGTGCCTGCCCTTCCTTGACGACCAGCCCGGCTGCCTATTGGAGGCCCGAGCCCCTCGGAGTGGGACCCGGGAGACGCCGAGGAGAGTGAGCCGGGCAGGGAAGCCCCGCACCAGCCACGGAGGAAGAGCAGCACCCGAGGAGAGCCCCGCCCGCTGGTACAGAGAGGACAGAGCCCCTGAAGACGTCTGAGGGACATCAGGAGCCCGGTGAGTGGGGCTGCTTGCAGTGGAGTTGAGGGGTGTCGGGGCACAGGATCGGAGCCCAACCCCCCCCCCCCCCCCCAGGACCAGTGGTTTGCTGTAGGGACTCACCCCCAAGGTGAGGGTTGCCCATACCAAGGACAGTGGTGCCTAATAATACGTATGGCGCCAAGATATGCCCACAGGTCAGGCCGAATGCCTCCAGGCTAGGTGAGGGCCAGAACTGAGTTCCACTGCTACAGTCCCCTGTTGGATCAGTGACCTGCTGGTCCCTAACCGAGGAGTTGATAATTGGGTACTGGTTTGACGGATTCGCTACCTGGGCTTGGTGCCGAAATGTTGCCTGGTCAATTACGCAAATGGGTCTACTGCTCCTCTAAGGAAGTGTTGCTCGCCTGAGGAGATATTTAGGGGTGCCCATGGAAAATGTGATACAGGCCTGGTGCATATGTTATTAATGTCAATGTACTGCCTGATGTTTGTGTTGCAGGTTGGGGGGGCTAAGGAGTCATGTTCCCCAGGTTACCTTTGATGCCTAGCGCGTATATCTAAGGTTTTATTGAATACCAGGCCCCTGGCTGCATCCCATGTAAGGGAGCAAGCCTTGCTTTATTACAGGTGCTCCTGTCTGGTTCATATGTTATAGATGGGTGTTCTGCCCCTTGATTAAGGCCTGCTCCGCCTGATGTTTGATACCCCTAGGGCTATGGTAGAGGAAGCCTTGCTGTTTCATTACAGGTTTTCCTGGTCCACGAGTATGGCCCCTATTTGATGTTAATGCAGCGTTTGTTCTCCTAATGAGATGTTACCGGAATGCTAAAGGATTAGGATGGCACTAGGTTATCTGATTTTCACTAAAGTGTTTAGGCCTGCCTAAAGGAAGCTGCTGACTTACGGCCTACAGTTATATGAGGTTACCGATGCCAATGCATATTAATACTTCCCGCCTGATGTTTGATATCCCTATGCTGATTTATTGCAGGTGTTCCTGTATGTTGGGATTTACTATGATGCCCTGATGTTTTCCCTCACAGAGGTCGTGTTGGAGTGATAATGCAGGTTATGTGTACTCATACTAATGATATTTTGCATTACAGTCTATCTCTAAGGATGAGAGCCTGAGTTGGCCCCGCCATATTGGCCCCAGGTTCAATGTTAATTTAGTCACATTTTTATATTTCAGATGGACGTACGGACTCAGCCCTTACTTCCCATGTAAATAATTCCCCCCTTGATACACTTGGCTCTGGTGCCAGTTGGTGCCATGTGATGATACCACTGTTATGCATTTTTGCTTTGCAGGTTGGAGATACTAAACTTCTTAATTTTCCAACTCGAACTGGTGTCCTGCCTCTTTTGTGGTGTGCCTGGTGTGTTGTCTGTAGGTACTGCGTGAGTGCTTCACAGGTCCTCGAAGTTTGGCCTGCCCGCTTGGTTCCATGCGGTATACCCCCTTGGAGATTTGGGTAACCCCATTTCTTACACCTTCTTTATTACATTTTAGTCTCGATTTGAAGCTAATCTAAAAATAGAGCTCCTCCTGCAGGGGAATCACATCACTGAGTTGGCCTCAAAGCATTTTCAAAACCTTAAAGACAAAGAAATAAAGATCAGACTTTGGAGGGCATCTGAGCTGCGGATCTGCAGAGTAGAAGCCGCCGTCCCTGCTCGCAGTCTGCGTTAAATTGCTTAAGGGAGTAGGTGGGGGAGCCTTGTTGATGCATACTAATGCACCTCCATTGATGTGTTTCCAGTTTTCAGCAGCATCATTACTTTTACGGATGTCTTTCGTCCGTAATTCTGGGCTTCTGGGCATTTCAGCAAACTGTGCTGTTCCCCTGCGATAAGCCCCAGGAGTTAAAAAGTTCTTGGGGCCAGCTCGCACTTCGCACTTCTCTTTGGAACTCCATGGGATGTAACAGCCCCTCCCCACCCTCGCACAGGCTGTGGACAGCCCATTGTCATTCTGACTTCAGATGATTATCACATTTAGAATGACAGTGGGCCGTCTGCATTTAACGTGTCTGAGGCGAGTGACTCACTTAGCGCCAGTAGATTGGAGCAGAGGAGCTTTCCCCAGTCAGCCAGTTTTGGCATCCATCAATTAAAAATCAGTGGGGGTTCAACGTTGCGAGCACATCCAGTTTAGGAGCTCTGTAGATTTTAGAACTTGCTTAGTAGACTCAGGGCTGTTTGATTTTTATTTTTAATCGAATGACAAGCAGTTTAAAAGAGAACAGGGGCCCTGAATGAACTGTGGCTCCGGTAAGGAAACATAAAAAAAATTAAAAAAAATACTATGAAAAATACTAGCTGTAGCATTTTTTGCTTGTGGCAAAAATAAATGTGGAGAAATGCAGAAAAAAATGCCCCAAAAATAAATATGGATAAATGCAGACGGAAGTTGCAAAAAAATAAATACCATAAAACCTGGAGCCCTAATAATGGAGCTGAAGACCATGCTCATTGCTAGCAAGAGGTGGAATCACACCAGCTCGTGACTTGAGAAGAATCCTTTAAAGAAAAAGAACTTGCACTGAGCCTAACACTAGATGCCAGGAGTATGCATAGCATGTGAATCTACAGCACTACATGCCACGAACGGATTCTTACAGGGTAAGTAACATTTTCCTTCTCAGGTAAATAGGGCACATATTATTAATGGCTCTATGGACCACACAGAGAGCTGTGAATACCAGCTTCCTTCTTTTCAGAAAGTAAGTGAATGTATGTTAATCAAGAGTTTGTTGAAGATGTGATAGGTAAGTCAAGATACAACTCTAGCTACATTTTACTCTATATAGAGACTCCTGGTAAAATATTCCACTATTCCCAGATAGTGACTTTCCATAATCTAGGCAATTAGAGAATGAATACCAGTTTTCCCGGAAGAATCGGGAAGAAGAGGATTGATTTTCTTAAGAGTCCAGAGAAGGTAGAAGATAGACCTGAGATAGCAAGGTCCAAGTCTGAGAACATGACAGAAAGAACGAGAGATTTATCAACCAGACAAACAATGAACAGAACAGACCCCAAGGAGAAGAGCCGTCCTCGCTTAGGAACGAAGAAGCCTCCCTGGTAGAACATACTTCGAGCTCGAGAATAATGCCCCATGACAACCAAGAAGTGGACGAGGGAGAAGATATCAGCCCCCCTACACCTCCCCTGAGTATAACACCAACACCATGCAGACCTTCACCCACAAAAGCACCCATGACAACACATAACGGAGCGAGCAATGACGACACCCCCAATAGTAACGGAAGGAATAATCAAACAGAGGTTACAAATGAAAGGGATACGGAAAAAAGAACAGAGCCAATAAAGAGAAGAACAAAATACAAACTCCGGAACAATAGATCTGCCTACCCTAAGAAATCACACCAGAACAGGAAAGATATTAATATGCTCCAGAAACTTGTAAACAAGATGGCACAAATCACTATAAATACCTCACAGGCAATGGATAAAATCGAGGAGACGATGACGAGCATTCACTCCAAGGTCACGCACATCCAAAACGTGATACACCGCTCACAAAGAAAGAGTAACGAAACGATCTGGCAGTTGAAACACAATGACAACAGACCGAATAGGGCAAAACCTTTATCAAAGGAGGAAACTCTGGCCTTAACCCGATCGTATGAAATACCGGAACATGAGAGAGAGGAAAGAATCGAAACAGTACCACTCGACTCAAACAGAACAACGAGAAAGAATGATAGAACATCTAACCCTCACAATCTACAACAGGTACAATTAACAGCCACAGAGAATAAGAATGGAAACCTCAGCAACAAAGAAAAACCGCTGACATGTCTACTACTCAACTGTCGGTCGGCAACGAAACATGCGTCGGATATAGCTGACCTCATCATCAACAGGGACATTGATTTAGCAGTCCTTACTGAAACATGGCTTACGGAATCCTCATCCCCTATCATGGATCTCCTAGTACCACCCCAATTCAACATTTTCAGACTCGATAGACCCATAAAGTTAGGAGGAGGCATAGCCTGCATTCACAGATCCGATATTGAGGTCAAACAAATCCAAGCCGACCCCCTAGAATCAAGCGAATACCTAGGTCTTAATCTCAGAACACCTACCAAACAAAGATTCAACCTCCATTCTTTTTACCATCCACCAGGAGACAGCGAAAAGTTTACAGAGGAGCTAATGGAGATCATAACGACCAACTCTAATGACGGCGTCAATAATATATTTCTTGGCGACTTCAACTTACATTGGAAGGACCACAACGACAAACTGGTCAAATCGCTGAAAGATTTCCTTGCTGAACTGAACCTTACTCAACTATGCACACAACCCACACATTCGAAAGGAGCGACGTTAGACTGGATTATTGCGCGAAACAAAGATACAGCAATCCTCTCTATAACACCATGCGACTGGTCGGATCATCATGCCATAACATTCACGATACCTATAATGGAAAAAGGCACAACCAGACAACCCCTCAAGACCAAAAAATGGGTTAGAGACACTAGAGATGCAAACTTAGAGCTACTAGTGGAAAGCTGTGAAAGAGACCTAAAACCTCATAACAACCTGCAGAACGTAAACGAACTGACCGAACATTATATAACAACGGTCGAAACTATTGTCAATAACACCACGCCATTAAAACTGAAAAATATCTCGGAGAAGACAAAAAATCCTTGGTTTAATGAATCGCTAAATGAAGAAAGGCGTAAATTGAGAATGGCCGAAAGAAAATGGAGACAACACCCTTCATCCCCAGAGCTGAAAGCACTCAGAAAAATTAGAGGCCAATATAATAAAATGATCATCAAATCAAAACAGGAATTCATACGGTCTGAACTGGATAGTGCCAAAAACAGACCACGAAAACTCTTTGAAATCCTAAAGCAACAATCAAACAAATTAGCCAAATCTGCCCATGAGAACTCAAAAACACCCCTAAATTCTGAAGAATTTTCTACATTTTTCACAGAGAAGGCGAAATCACTAGAAGCAGAGCTCAAAGACGCCGTGACAAACACTCCCACTGATCAAATGCCTACCGCCGTTACAACGGAGAATACCATAACAAAAAATGAGGCAAGTTGGGATACGTTCGAACTATACGACCAGCACAGTATCGCCAAAACGCTTTCCAAAATAAAACCAAACAATCACTATCAAGATCCCCTTCCCGCAAAATGTGTAAAAGAAATCAATCACGTTTTGATTCCAATATGGACCGAAATTATAAATGCCTCACTATCACAAGGGATCCTCCCTGACTGCCTAAAAACAGGTCAAGTTGCCCCCATAATCAAAAAACCCACAGCAGATAGATCAGACCCAAACAACTTTCGCCCAGTGACCAACATCCCGCTACTGGCCAAACTAATAGAAAAATGCGTACAGAACCAACTAAGCCAACACATCACCAAGTTCTCATTGCTTGATGAATGCCAATCAGGATTCAGAGCAGGGCACAGTACTGAAACAGCGATCCTCCATATTGTTGACGATGCGCTACAGGCACTTGACCAAAACAAAGCATGCCTACTGATTCTCCTCGATCTGTCGTCGGCCTTCGACACCGTAAATCACGAAGCATTATTGTCCAGGTTACGGGACAGGATGGGTCTGTCAGGAATTGTGCTGAAATGGTTCATCTCTTTTCTACAGAACAGATCACAACGATTCCTGATCAACCAGTCACTTTCACCTCCATGCCCTATTTCAATCGGAGTCCCTCAAGGATCAACGTTATCCCCAGATCTGTTTAACCTTTACGTTGAGCCGCTTACAGAAATTCTCCAAAAAGCAGAGATATCGTATCACATGTATGCAGATGACACGCAAATATATCTAAAGATCTCTTCCCTAAAAGACTTGGAACGAGTGAACAAGGCTTTAAAAATGGCTCTGCAATGGTTAACTACCAACCAACTGAAGCTTAACGCCAACAAAACGGAGTTCCTACTAATCTCACCAGCAAGGAGCTGTACGGAAATAAAGGAGTGGACGAAAGTGGTGACTGCGCTAAACTGCACCCCAACATTAATCAAGTCAGCGAAATCTCTAGGAATCACTCTGGACGAGAATTTAGACATGAAAGCCCACATCAACTCAATGGCCAAGAATGCACGATTCCACCTGAACTACTTAAGAAAACTGAAACCATTCATCTCAGAGGCGGATCTCAAATTGGCTATCCAATCCTTAGTTATCTCTAGGATTGAATATGGCTGCACCACCTTAGCGGGCTTACCAAAAATGTCCACAGCACCATTGAAAGCATGCCTAAACGCTGCGGCAAGAATTATCACCGGATCCAGGAAATACGACCATATATCGCCACACTTGAAAGCTTTAAGTTGGCTACCCTATGAAGCAAGAATCCAAATGAAGATAGCTTGTATCACCCATAAAGCGCTTCACCACAACACCCCAGGATACCTAGCGAAGAAAATCCAGCTATCGGGAGGGAATCGACCATCGAGGAGTACTGAAGAATTTCTACCACGCCAGCCTTTTTCCACAAGAAAAAAACTTATGACAGAGCGTTCTCAGGAGCTGCCCCCAGAATATGGAATTCAATTCCTCCTATCATCAGGAAGATCCAGAATGTGGCATCATTTAAGCGAGAAGTAAAGAGCTTTCTGATGAAGAAATACACTACCTAGAATAGATCAGTCGCGAACTGACAATGACCTAAATATCATACTTGTTTACACATTCTATCTTTGATAGAAATATTTCCACCGCTGACTTTATTTATCATCTACCTCTTATCATCTACCTCATATTTGCTGTCCGTATAACTGTTTGATATTTATGTCTACCTAGAATAGATTAGTCACGGAAATGTCAATGACCCAACTATTCATACTTGCTTACACATTTTACTCGTGATAGAAGTATATCCACCATTGACTATATTTATCATCTACCTCTTATCATCTACCTCATATTTGTTGTCTATATAACTGTTTTGATATATATATGTCTTTCTCCTACGCCTTCATATGTTATTCGTTCCGATGCCCATATAACTGTTTGATATATATGTCTTTCGCATACGCCTATATGTTAAGCGCTCTGATACCCACGGGTCTTGTTCGCGCTATACAAAACTTTCGAATAAATAAATAAATAAATAAATAAATAAATAAATAAGGTGAAAACGGTGCCAAACTGTATGGAAGACTTGTTTAGCTAAAACATCTTCATATCAGTAATAAAACTCCAGTTTTTGGTGGTCATGTGGTGCAGGTGTGGCCACCACATCTGGCAGCCACCAGGAGTAAGACCGCTTAGTCTTTGCCCCTTCAAAATTTAGGACAACGATTTTATCACTATTGAGTTTAAGACTGGTCTTTTATCCAGGAAAATACTGCTGTCCTGCAGGAGCCAAAATTCTTTTGAGCAGTGTCAAGAGTGTCTGAAATAGATAAAATAATCTGCAAGTCATCATCTTATGACGTATTGTCAAAATCAAATGTGCGAATTCTTGTGGTCAGAGGAATTACATAAGCATTAAACAATGTCGGGCACAAGAGAAAAGCCCTGAGTCGAAGGAGAATGATAAGGGAGCATTGAGATCAATTGAGTTCTGGAAAAAAAAATGAACCAAGCCATTTTAAAGACTTGATAACGAATTCCATATTTAAGCAACCTATACATAATGGTAGAATGAGAAACAGTGTATAAAGCAACCTGGCAAATCTGGAAGTATGATGGTGGCAGAATAGCCTAATCTAGTATTCGTCTCAAGTCGTCAGTGACTGCGATAGGATGATACATGCTAGGAACGTTTGAAGCTGCCGATAATTACTTTGTGGAAAGGACTGATCAGAGCATGCTTCCAGCATTCAGGGACTGTAGCAGAACAAAGCAATAGACTGCAGAGTTCCATCAGAAATTAGATGATCTCAACATTGAGGATGGCAATGCACGAGGGACAAGGATCAAACGAGGAACTTGACTTAATTGAGTGCAAAAACAACATGCTTCACTTGATGTTCTCTAGTACGTGTCCTTGCACTTCTGCCACGTCTTAAGTAAGACCCATCTTGCACAGTGCATAACGCTTTTAGTGATCACGATGCAGATATTAAAATTGGATCTAGCATTCTTGAGTGCTAATTGTAGCCCCTCTTGGACAGAAATAGCCAATGTAATAATGCTCCCCGCCAATCTTTTCAGCTGGTTTGGTTAGTTTAAATATTTTTTGCAAAGTCCTGTGCTTGCTGTCCCTCTTCAGTATTTCTTTAGTTCAATTGGGACATCTACCTCGAACGTCCGCATTTGTGCTTTGTAAGCTGGAGAAGGTTATGTCTGCTGAAGTGTGATCTAGACCCTCTGCCATGTCAAAAAGGCCAAAATGCATGTTAAAACTTATGACATATGTGAAATGTCTGCCTGGCTATACCAAACTCCTGTCTGTTCTTCAAAACAAGTCCTCAATCCTCACATCTTTTAGTTTTGAAATCTCCCAGGTACTAAACTCTAGTAACTTCCACCTTCATGTTTAATTTCCATGTGGCCACCTCTTTAGATTAATTTACATTTTCAGCATAAAATGTGTGTAGCTTATTTTCAGACGTAAATGACCATTGCCAAAGTAACAAGCATTTACAATGCAATAGGTCTCGGGTTAATTAAGTTTGAGCTATTGGCATTGCTAAATATTGCAATACCAACTGCAACTAAAGTCTATAAATTGTAGGTCAAAAAAATGTGTATTTATTTTTGTAGCAATTGTGGCATGCTGCGCTTTAGATGAATATGTTTAAAAGTAAAGTGCGCCATACTGCGATTCTTACAATAGTTAATTGTGGATGCGTTAACAAATTATGTGTGCACTGATGGCTGTTGGTGTGTGTGCCTGTAGAAATTGTGCACTGATGGCTGGTGGGGTGTGTTCCTGGTGGAACTGTGCACTGCTGGCTGGTGGTGTGTGTGCCTGGTGGAAGCGTGCACTGACGGCTGGTGGTGTGTGTGCCTGGTAAAAGCGTTCACTGACGGCTGGTGGTGTGTGTGCCTGGTGAAAGTGTGCACTGATGGCTGGTGGTGTGTGTGCCTGGTGAAAGTGTGCACTGACGTCTGGTGGTGTTTGTGCCTGGTGAAAGTGTGCACTGACGGCTGGAAGAGTGTGCCTGCTGAAAACATGCACCTCCTACAGCACCACTCAACCCCCAATGCCTACATCACCACTCAATCCCCAAACGCCTACAGCACCGCTCAACTCCCAACGCCTACAGCACCGCTCAATGCCTACATCACCACTCAATCCCCACCGCGTACAGCACCACTCAATCCCCAACGCGTAGAGCACCACTCAATCCCCACCATGTACAGCACCACTCAATCACCACCGCGTACAGCACCACTAAACCCGCAACGCCTACATCACCACTCAACCCGCAACGCCTACAGCACCACTCAACCCGCAACGCCTACATCACCACTCAAACCCGTATGGCCTATATCACCACTCAATCCGCACCGCGTACTGCACCGCTCAACCCGCAACGCCTACTGCACCGCTCAACCCGCAACGCCTACATCACCACTCAACCCGCAACGACTACAGCACCACTCAATCCCCACCGGATACCGCACCACTCAACCCGCAACGCCTACATCACTACTCAACCCGCAACGCCTACATCACCACTCAACCCGCAACGCCTACATCACCACTCAACCCGCAACGCCTACATCACCACTCAACCCGCAACGCCTACATCACCACTCAACCCACAACGCGTACATCACCACTCAACCCGTCCAAGGGGTGGTGCTAAGTTAACCTTCCAAGGAATTACCTGGATTGATTTAAAAATATGTTCATTATAATGGTTCGCTGATAGGAAGAGGAGCAGACTGCAGGGGGTGGTGGGGTGTAAATGGTCAGCAGGGAATGCGTGAAAAAAAACGGATGGCAGGGGTTGGGGGCAGACCATACAGTACCATGCACTCTGTAAGAATCTATGGCCAAGTGTGAAAAAAATATATGTCTTTGAGTAGAAGTCACAAACATACTAAGAGCAGCTATTAACCTGCAGCAGAAGACCAAGATCTAAAAGCTCTCCCAAGAGAGATGGGAAGGAAATCCATCTCAAAGTAAAATCATTAGCTTAGGCCCCACATGATCAAAAGACCAACGCATATTTAGACCCAGACCTCAAAATACAGTGGAAATTAGACGTACAAACCTGGAAATAAAAATGCGAGACCTATTGCATTGCAAATGTTTCTTTACGTTTAAAACTGAGCGTGGCGCCGCTTCAAGGAAAACGCACTTGGTTTCTTTTTTTAAAACTTTAACACTGATCGCGGTGTCCTTGAAGCGGGCGCCGCGCACAGTGACCTTGAAGCAGCGCCACGCTCAGTGTTAAAGTTAAAAAAAAATAAACAAACAAGAGTGCGTGTCCCTGAAGGGGCACCGCGCTCACCCTAAAAGTTCAAAAAAATTCAATGTAAACTGAGCGAGGTGTCCCTAAAACGGGCGCCGCGCTCACTCAAAAGGTATCAGAGCACTTTACACAGCATTACAGAAGTTCACCTTCATTTTTTTGGGCATGGGGAGATGTAGTGACTTGCTCAGCCACACAGGATGTTTGAGCCTCTGCCGGATTCGAACCCGGTTCACCAGCTGCAAAGTCGTCCGCCCTAGCTGTTACGCCACACCCTCTCCCATGTTGAGACACAAGGTGAGGTTTGTCCGGGTGAATATTTTACCTTATTAGGTTCATATATTGATATCTAGAAGGATCTGGAAGCTGCATTCCATTTTGCCCAATGACGTCACGCGTGACGCCAGTTGGCTGAGGCGGTACACACCGCAGGGCAGGCCTCACCTGCCCTGACCCCCTCCACGGCCTTTGGTTATTCCTGGCAGGGGCAGAGTATGAAAACAAACCCGAGAACGGCGGCCCACCCCGGCCTGAGAGCCGCTGCCCGTTATTTATTATGCCAGTTATGTGACTTTCAGACGCGGCCTGTGCTTTGCTCCGGGGTAAATTGCTGGCATTACACGGGCGTGCTTTCATCTACGCGCTTGAACCCTGGACAGCAGTCTGTCCGAGGGGGCAAACGTGCAAACCCTGCACGCACGCTGTGGGCGTGCACCTGGCCCGGAGCTCCTGGGGACGTGCAGGCGTATATTATATCTATCAGTGGAAACCCATTAGGGCGCACTGTAGGAATTTGGAAGCAGGACAAAGCGCCATTGTTCGCAGGGAGCGATGGAAAGTTTAGCAAGCAGCTCAGCGGGTCAAGGCACCTGCTGCCGAGGTGTGCATTATACGAATCATAAACAAAGTGGCAGTAGGAAGAAACGCCCTGGTCCACTCCGACAGCCAACCAAGCCTCTAACTCTTCCCTTTGTGCACCCCCAAGGCCCCCTGCTTTAAAACACACAACGACGTTACAGCAAAGGAACTGATATATGTATCATTAGGATAAACCATACAATACAATGGTAATTCATTCACACGTAGAAAAAAAACATTCTACCCCACCATAAACATATATAAGAACAAATACAACACTGGAACAACAAGCATGGGCAAAACAAATAGTTCTGCCTCGACAAGCATAGACTGCATTTATGTATTTATTTACTTTATTTATGGAAGACAAGTGAGATGCAAAAAACAAACAAAAATTGCAAGCATATACAAAAAAAAGAAGCCCTCAAATCCCATGCGCCCAAATCCTGTCCCAATAGTGCATTTCTTTTCAATGTGTCGTGGACATGTGATCAGGAGAAAAATGTCATCACTCAGTGCAAGACAGGCAGTAGATGACATGGGTTGAAGCCCTATGCTGTGTGCTGCGGTGAACGGAAGCAACACTTGAATGTCAGATGAAATGACAAGAGAATGAAGAGGGCTGACCCAATGTGCATGAATGTTTGTATATATGTATTGTTAATGTTTTTAAAATATATATTTTTTAAAACACACAGACAAGGCTGGCTTGGCAGCTAAAGCTGTCTCCAGGTCAAACCTTAAACGTATGCGCGTATAACTTCTGTTCTGCCCCCCTCAATCTAGCTGAGGTGCACCCCTTGAAAATCCTAGATGGGTGGCAGGGCACTGGCTGTGCAGGAAGCCCCTGTCCCTTCCTTCAGAACACGACCCCCTGTGGTCCCAAACATACTTTCAATTTTAGCTCCTCGAATAGTAATTGTTTAAACTGCTGCTCTCCGCTTGCAGTTTGCGAAATCGCATCTTTTATTTTTGCAGGTTTTGTAGAATTTTGAAAACATGCACATTTATGAGAAAATATGTATTAAGTGCAAACTATGGTTTGCCAGCATTTCACCTTAATTTGTTCATACACTACGCACAAAATCTCACAAAGAATCCGAGGAAGAGATTGGTTGACGAAGAAAATGTTTCTCAGTAAGACCTTTATCTGTTCCCACCGGAGGCAAAAACACAAATTCCTTAATGCTAAATTCCACATTTCAGGCACTTGGAAAATGTTACCGGCATTTTTTAAATTTCACTCCAACGGGCCTCTATGGTTAGTCAGTGCAAGAAGCTACATTTCGATGCTCAAAGAAGCAAAGGGAATTGGTTTTGCAGAGCACAAGTTACTAATACTGCTGAAATGCATTTATATCCTTCCAACGTACATTGCGTGTACTCATGGACACTTTCTTATTCTCTGGACCCCATTAGCCCCCAAAAGACTAAAGGTTGGTCACGTGCTAACAGACAAAAATTACATCGGCCATCAGCCCAGGGAGGTCAGTATTTGAGTTGACGCACACCTAAATGCAATTAAAACAAGCATTAGATGAGTTATTTATTTTTACTTTTGCCCGTTCCATAAATTAAAATATCTACCGTCGTGTCATGTAAGGTACATTTTGCTAAATAAAACGCCCTTCGAATGTTCCAAAACGGTAGCGAATTAGGCTATGTATACAGTTGCTTCTGTTCTATCCTCTTTCTGCTTCACATAGAGTGTAATCACGCAACTAAAACAGTTAGTAGGATTAATGCCACAATAAGCGTCTGGATCCAAAATACTACATTTCCCGGCTTTCTCAAGTTTCGTTGTCCATGCAAGTATCCCAGGCTCACAGGGAGGGCGGGACGGCAGAATGAATGAGACAAGTGATTGGCCCACTGGTGTTTACGCCTCGCTTCAATTGGCGGCTGCTGCCTGACGCCCCCCTTGGTAGGCTGCACCGTAAGATCTGGCCGTGGGAGTGGAAGAGACCCGTGTGTGTCAGGCTGGGCACTTGTACCCATGGAGGACGCCGAGGGAGCTGTGCCAGGGGCACAGGTCGGAGGCTTTCATGGTGACGAGGAGATGATCGAGGTGTTGGAACTGAATGACGACGACCCGGGTACAGAGGGGGAGCAGTGGACTTAGGGGCTCCTTCTAGGGCGGGGGTCTTTATGTGTGTGTGTGTGTATGCGCGGCGGGGGGGGATTCTGTATGTCTGTGTGAGTTTGTGTATGCGCGGAGGTCTGTATGTATGTATGTGTGTGTGTGTGTGTGTGTGTGTGCGCGTGCGTGTGCATGTGTGTGAGTCTGCTTCCAAGGAGCCATGGGAGACGGGAAGCGCGCGCGACCTGATCCAAGGTTGCGCGTGCACCTCACTTGTCTGTCTCCCTTGACTCCTTGAAAGCCAGAATGATTGCAATAGAGTCTCGGAACGACAGATTGCTTTGCAATCTGTTCGCAGTTCCGAGACCTAAAAAGCAGAATAATGTAGACTTCCCTCTCCTGCCCATCCTCGTGCAATTTAAATACCTTTGGAAGTTTCTGTTACCAGTATTATTTTTCACTAGCCAGGATGTTGGATCATTTTCTCACATGAATTCCACATTATATTTTTTGAAAGGATGATGATGCACATATGAAAGACTAAATTATCCAATTTCCCGGCACCCAAGTTATATTAATTTCAGTTCCTTATTTATCAAGGTATAAGAATTATTCTGTACATAAATCTTAAATGTTTATCCACAAGTGACAATTTTGGTTCTTATTGGTAACAACATTTTATTAACACACATTGGTGAGCATACTCAAGATGATATATACATTTAGACAAATTATTATACATAACTGGTCAGGAGAGGACGGTAAACAAAGTATACAGGACAATTGGTATTTTATATGTCCTCCTCTTCCTGATCCACAAGAGAAAACAGCCGACACATGTTTCGTCACGTCATGTGACTTCCTCAAGGCTTCTGAATATTTATGGGACGAAGTTAAGCGTCTATGTCTTTGTTCTTCTCAACGATTTCCACAGTTAAGGAATTCATATCCCGAATGACTTTATCCAAGTGTTTTTGTTGCTCCTAATTACTGCAATTCATTGATGAAGCCCGTGCTTTAAGTACTGTTGGTCTCAGAAGCAATGTAAGAGTTATCTTAGTATTAAAATCAGAGTGTGTCAACAAGACCACCGCAAGCGATGGAAAACTCAGGTCTAAGTTTAGCAAATTAAGTAAAATCTTCTGAGTTCATTGTCCCATATGCAGAATCTAATATTGTTTTATTTTTGTCCTTAATTTCTCCTCTCTTTAGTACATAGGCTGGCGACCTCGAACTCGTCTTTCCTTATGGGCTTGTAAATTTCTTAGCCGTTTAATGTTGGGAACCTTTTTGATTGTTAGACGTAAAAGGTGAGCTCTGATAAGCCGCGTAAATAAACGTCCTCTCCGTAAGGGCTACCAGGTCATATGAAAGACTATTGAGCTGGCACATTTAAAGTCCTTTAATAATTTTTTGGGTCTGGTTTCATGGAACGTGCATGTATATACCTAACCAGGATCATTAAACTTCCAAGCTCAGCCCTTATATCATCTTTAACTAACAGCCCCTAAAACCCAAACCAGTCATAGACAAGAGAATATGGCTACATCACAGGGGATCACATATGATCAAGGGGGACTTCTCACAAAATGCGACATGCACAAGACAACTTAGGACACAGATTAAACAGTTTTATGTAATTGGGTGTACTTTGAAAACATGGCTGGTTCCTACATGGTCCCTCCAAACTGACTGGTTGAATATGTTAAATGCCACTGTTTGTGTCCCTTGCGAATTACCAGCAAGCATTATTTTTTTCCCATGAGAGGAAACCTATTGGGAAGTCTTGTTTCAAGTGAACCAGTAAAAAGGAATCATGGTGGTTTGTCTTGGATTATCACCAGCCAGCTTCCACCGGAGAGTGTCCATCACCTCACCTCAATCAATGTAAATATTTCCACAGTATGTTTAACCCAGCACCTTTTGGCGGTACACTGCCACAACAGATCACCTCCTACCATTTCAAACACGAAAGTTCATTAATGACTCATTAACATCTTAAACCTTACTTTTGTGCAGCGTATAATGGTGATTAATAAATGACTATGCTTTTGGAATGTCACCTCTGAACAGTTATTGACTGAACCACTCACTGCTTCTAACCACCTTTCTCTCAACTAACACACTTTTATATCTATAAACGTCCTTCTTCTTTTTGTACATAGTGTTTTTTGTGTCGCACAGCATTTCTTGTCGAAATGCTCTGTTCCTTCATTCATTCATTCATTCATTCATATGGATAATACACAAATATTTTGTTTTCTGGGGATTTCACCCTCAACAATTTTTGGGAGTGTGTTTAGCCTTGTTCGCCAATGCTCTTGGCTCCATAGTTGCCACTAGAGTATTGTGTTCAAAACACAGATTCGCCATTCAAAGAGTTAGAACAATTGCAGGCTGTGAAAGTTTCGATTATTGAAAAACTGATTTCTAAATGCCTCTTCTTTTCATAACCAGGTCTCCATTTATCTTATTTTTTCATGTCCCTACCACATATATTTTCTTTCTGCTTTTCATAGGTACTTGTTTCTTGTAATTGATTATTTTGTAATTTTCTTACAGGGATAATCCATGATTTCTTTCTAGCCACGTTTGACTTGAACTAAAGTTAGCAATGCTTCTCGATCCTTTGGTGCTGGATTCTTGAGCCTTCTTTTCATTCGGTGCTGGATTCTGCATGTGGAGCCTTAAGGTGTCTTTTGACTAATTGTATTCTTAGAATGATAAAAAACATTGTGTATCCTCAGTTTATTTACTGTTTATAAAATTGATGAGAACAGTACTACTTAGTGTATGATTTGCCCTACCCTCATGTATTTAGGGGTGCTCCTTGTCAGTATAGACACATCCATATCTACCCATGAAGAGGTAGTCACAGGGAGACATTAACAGTCAAAATTTTAGGGGTCTCACGATTAGTGGTTCTGTCAAGTGACCTATTTTGTTCTTGTCAGAACATTGGTAATTTAAGGTAACTCGGGCGGATTGTTTTTAGCCAGGTCTTCACAGCTTTCTGGGTGTAGTCGCTGCCATCAATGAGCTGAGAGCGATTGTGAATGGCAACCGTGTTGGATCTCTGATTTCATTGGATTTGTTAGCTGCCTTTGACATTGTCGAGCACCGGATCCTTCTTCTGCTTGGCTGAAATTTCCATTGGAGGCTCTGTTCTGGGATGGATAGAATTATGATCAGAAAGGAATCCGTGTTTAACGATGGGCTCATTTATCTCCACAGCAAGACCATTTCCATGGGGAATTGCTCAAAGATCCCCATTGTTTCCTGACTCCAGCCCCCTACTTTGTTCAGAGAGTACCTGCGACCCTTGAAAATACTTATGCCGGCCAACAATTGTACATGTTTTATGTATGCAATGATAAACACGTGCTGTTGAAGATAAGGAGTGACACAAAAGTTGAGCCTACTGCTGAACTAAATGGGTTATAGCTGTTAAGAACATGGATGAACTAAAATTATATAAAACTGAGTTGCTCTAAGACCCAGGTGATAGTACCCAGAATTCTCTCAATGTTTTGACTTCTTGTTTGGCCCTTTTCCCAAACCTTTACCCACAGTCGGTAATTTGAGTGTTTTAATGGATTTTAATATTTCTGTGGATTAGCATCTTGCTAATAAGTTTAAAGGCCGCTTTTGCCATATTTGCACACTGCTTAGTCTTTATTTGCTGCCCTCTGCGTATGGGGTTTGTGACAAATGCCATCACAGTTTACCTTAATTGCATAATTTGTGCGTGTTTTACACTGAATTGTCTTAGGTAACTACATATTTAAAATGCTGCTGCTAGAGCTGTCTGTAGACTGAAAAAGTTTGCATCTATGCCCAGCAAATTCTGCATTGGCTCCCAATACACAAAAGAGAATGTTTCAAAATTATGTTTTCTCAATTTATCTTTGATTTTCCTCCTCTAGTGCATACATCTTTGCAATATTATCTCACAAATAATCTGCGCTCCGCTGCTAACCACATTTTCTTTGTCCCAAAATTTAAGAAATCAACCTAGGTGGTAGCGTTCAGAATTATTGGTCCCACCCTTTGGAATGATTACCCCATGTAGATAAAAGTCACAACGAAATGTACATACTTTTGAAGACTAATTAAAACAGTCTGGTTGGTTAGTAGTCTCATAAAGTTTCACTCAGTTTAGGCCCTTCAGCTTATAGGGTTCTTTTTCTAACATCACCAAGAGACACGGTGTGAACATTATCCTATACGAGTAACCTTAATATAATGGAAACACAATATTATTTCTGACCGTACTGTAAGGAAATGTCTCTTTTTGCATGTTCACCCCCACATTCTTGGCCTGATGCTGCTGATTTATCGACTCGAGAGTGCTCTGAGGCCTGGGATTCAGACCTCAAGGGTAGTGTTCTAACCCACTACAAAGTATATTTTGAATTGGCTATCCCCAAATGGCAAGGCCTGACTTACTTATAAGTCCCTAGTATATGGTACACAGGGTACCTAGGGCATGTAAAGCACAGTGTCCACCCAAGGCTGCAACTCTGATTGTGGCACCCTGTGTGTGACAAGATATTAAATGGCTCCCAGCCTGCTGCTGGAGACTGGAAGGGCAGTGTTATCACTGCTAGTTCGACTTTGAGTTTAAGCTAATGATAAAGCCCCCACTTTCCTTAACCATATATGCAAGTCTCTCCTAAGGAGGGAATGTAGAGCCCTAAGTCAGGGAGTTGTCTGCGAGCGACACAGGGCAGAGCACACATATCCCGGAGGCCGTGAGGGCAACGGGCGCGCTGCTGAACCACCGGCGCCTCCCCTCCGTGAGGGCACCGGCCGCGCTGACACCTCGGACTACATCCCCCAGCTGCTCCAGGGGACTGGCGCGCCTCTGACGCTCCTGCTGTGCCTGGAGGCGCCATAAGAACGCGGAGCCCCGAGCATCCCCCGAGTGACACAGGGCAGAGCACACATATCCCGGAGGCCGTAAGGGCAACGGCCGCGCTGACACCTTGGACTACATCTCCCAGCTGCCCCAGGGGACCGGTGCACCTCTGACGCTCCTGCTGCGCCTGGAGGCGCCATAAGAACGCGGAACTCCACCCGCCCCGCGGGACGCGCGCGGGCGGTGCCGGGCTAAGCCCGGGCAAAGGGTGGGCCGTCTGTGGCCGGCCGGGGCCAGCAGAGGCTGGGCTGGGCCCCCCCTCTAAGAACTTGGGTTCGAACTGCGGAATAAAATCAGGACCATCCAATGGGTTAGTAACAAGGGAGGCATCTGATTATGATCAATGTATTAGGTGGGGCTATTTGAGATTGCTTTGGGGTTGGCGACAAGGGGGTGTTGTAGGCCTGTTGTGTTTGGACATCTGGGGTGGCTGTGACTGGCCTTTATAGTGGGCACTGTATTTTATTTCTGAGTTTTTCAAGCTAACCCAGTAGCAATTGCCGTAAGCCTATTTAATAATAGACCTCATACATAATGGCCAGCACGGTCCAAACAAGGTCATCCAGGTATGCTCTGCTCACACCATCTGACCTATGTTTGGCTGGTAAATCAAAGGGAATCCCCCCCCCCCCCCTCGACACTTGACAAACCAACAGCAATAGATAGAATGTTGCGCAAAGCTATTGGGGCAGTGGAAAACGAAATAGAGCGCACAGAGAGGCGTCTCTCACTAACCCCGCAAATTGATCTAACACCCCCAACACAGGACTGTGATATAGAAGCTTCTCTAACCCCATCACTTATTCTGCCAGATCCCGAGTTAATCGATATTCCCTGTGCCCAGGTGGGGACTACTAATGAACAAGGGACACACACAAGGGGGGAGACGGTACAAACTGGCAAGAAAAAGAAGACTAGCACCAAGAAAGCTAGGCAGAAGAGAGGTAAACCCATTGAGGCGCCAACCGAAAAGTCCAGTACAGCTGCAGGCGCACAAGGAGGGAGCAAGCCATATACACAAGTCCCCCCAATGTGGGTAGCCCAAATTATCACCGACCTACAGACTCATTTTGAGCAGCTAATTAACTCTCAAATGAAATTAATTCTTAGTAGGTTGGATAAGGTAGTAACCCTGGTAAAATCAAAGGGGCTGGGCGGCGGTATTACACTGCCCCCACCAACCAGCACCATAGCGGGGAAGTCTATTACCATAAACCCGGCCATGACATTACCGAGTAACCCCCCAATAGGACAAATCACTGCTGCCATATGCTGTTTACAACCTCCAGGCCCTCAGTGGTCACATATTAGCCAGGTACCCAAGGGTCACACTACTACCTCAGGTGAGGTCACCTCTGGAGTGGCAAGAGGTACTCACCAAGCTCTTGTACATAGACAGCCTTCACCAGAACCCACGTCTCAGTCCAAAGTAGAAGGGCCACCCCCCAGGGCAACCACTGACTCTCTGTCCTGTATAGACTTGCCCCCCGAAGCGGCCCCATATGTAATCGTATTAACGGGGGTCCCAGAGTCGAGGCCAGACCAGACAGAGGCCTATGACGAGCTTAAAAACAAAACTATGTTCTGGCTGAAGAAGCACAGGCCTCTAGTAGGTAATGAACAGGGGGAAATGTTGTTGGTTCGTAGGGTGAACTGGCTGGGGAATAGGCCCAAGGATACCATTGGGGATTGCGTGGTGGTAAACTTTAGGAACCATCGTGTTGTTGATCAAATAGTAAGGTGGGGACCGACTACTCACTCTAGTAACATCAGATCTATGCATTTAAGTTTTTTTTATCTAAGGGGTATCTGCAGCCCGGGCTTAGATCGCGTTTGGCAAATCAGAAGTGGGTGTAACCTGGTTGGGTTCTGTCGTCCACCCATACATGCGCCACTCATGAATCAAGGAGTAATAGACTTGAGGAACAGATTTGATCCCCTGATGTCCCTGGAAGAATTGGATTGACTATTGAAGAATAGAGCCCCCCAAAAGAGATACTGTAGGGAAATAGGCTCCTTCCAAGACATTGTACAGCCCTCGATGATACCCTTTCACCCCTTACTGGCAGACTTACCAGGTATAGTTGCCAAGACGATGGGCGGGACCAGTGAGGGCTTACCAGTTAGGCCCATAACAGGAATGGAAACAATGGGGTTGGAGATCATCCCCTTGCGCCCCCAGCAACTGACGAAATTACACACTTCACCCAGGCTTAAGGAAGACCTGATTAGTGATAGGATAGAAAACAACAATCTAATCATACCTTCGCTAAGGATGACACACGCAGGAGGGGTTAAAGTTCCTATCATGAAACATAGCGGGACTTGCAGCGAAATTTGACAACCAGGATTGGAAGCAATATATCACCAGGTTTTAGGTAATTTGTTTGCAGGAAACCTGGGCGATTGATTGCAAGCCTTTTTATCTAGCGGGGTACAAGTGTTTTTCAGTGCCTGCCCAGAAGTCACTATCGGGGAGAGCCATGGGAGGGCTGATTACATATGTGGATTTACAGGTGGAAGGAGTGTGGACCAACCTAAACTGGCAATCACACAACATGCAGGCCCTTGGGTTACACACAAAAGGGTTAAACATCATCCTGATTAACTTGTATAAAGCTGTGGGAGCCAATGGGAAGGGATCCACAATAAAAGAATTGGACACCTGTTTAAATGCGGAGACAGCCTCAGGGAAAAGCGCGGTGGCGCCGCTTCTGGTTCTAGCTGGCGACTTTAACTGCCACCTGTGCCCGACCCTGAGACCTGTCAATAAGGATTGGTCCCGTTGCACGATGGAGGATGGCCCACACTTCGTGCACTCCCATAATTATCACAAAAATTGAATAAAAAAAGCTCAAAAAAGAAGAGCTAATGCTCCAGGGTCCTGCTAGCAGGAGCCGGAAAAAAGAACTGAAAGTGGAGGGAGTTGCTGTGCATTCTGGGATACCAGGAGAGTTCTGGAAAGTTTCCTTAAAGGCACGGTATCCCTTTTTAAGCCACATAATGGCAGCCTATGGGGGCTTGTCTGTCCTGTCCTTCCTCTCTATCATTCCAAGGATTTGGTGAAGGGGGGGGGGGAAGTGTTTTCCATGGTGAAAGACGGGTTTAAATGTGATATTGGTGGAATATCCTTTGCATTTCTAGTTGAAGTACTGGACAGTGTAGGCTGCATTATCTGTTTTTAATTCTCTCGTAAGTGTCTATGCAATACTGCAAAGAAGACAGCTTAAGAGATTATTTTTAATTGCTCCGGGGTCCCCGCACATGAGCGGGACTATTCACTAGATTATGACTATAACAGGGATACCCCTACTACAGAACTGGAGTTACAGGTAAGAAACTACTCCTTCCTTAGAGGGTGTCGCTGTTGTTAAGGCATTTGAAGATATGGCGCACCTAATTGATGGACTATTAAAGACCACCAAGAAGGTGAGAGCAAATACCACCCCCAGATGGTTCGACAAAGACTGCTCGCGGGCACACAAGGAGCTGAAATCCAGCTTGAAAACCCTACCCCGGGATAAGTCACACATTGCCTAATGCAGGCTTGCATATAAAAAGGCTTTAAAATGTAGAAAATACTCCCTCCAATCTCAAGCCTGGGAGGACCTTAGGGAGCCGGCAGCAGACAGAAGTGATTTGACAGAGTTCTGGAAAACCATAAACAAATCATGTTTTCAGGACGCTAATGCCCCAGAAATCTGTAATACAATTCTTCCAGAACAATGGCATAATCATTTAAAAAATTTATACAACCATGCTAATGAAAATAACGTGGGTGATGGGCGAAGCCTTCGGTGGGTAGCCAGGATCGAGTTTATTCTGGACGAAGTTGTAGGGGCCATTCAAGGTTTATCCAAAAATAAAGCGCCAGGACCAGATGGCATACCACCTGATTTCTATCTAAGCAAGGTGGGGCTGTGGGCCCCCATCCTGACGAGGGTTTTAAATGCGGCGGTTGAATCTGGTCTCCCGCGGTCTTGGTCAACAGCTACAATAGTCCCCATCTTTAAAAAAAGAAATAGGGACAATCCCCAATGTTACCACCCAATATATCCCTGATCGACGTAACGGCGAAAGTGTTGGGAGGTGTGGTTCTTAACCGCCTAACGGAATGGGCTGACGCACACCAAATCATTACTGACACACAGTACGGGTTCAGGGAGGGAAGGTCAACAACGGATCAATGTCTGAACCTCTATCTCCTGGTTGCCAAATACACCCTAGCTAGCAACGAGGCAGTATACCTAGGTTTCATGGATCTCTCTGCTGCTTTCGATCATGTTAACAGAGAGAAGCTATGGGCCCTGATGATGAGCTTAGGGGTTGACCCGGACCTAGTTAACATACTGAAAGCATTGCACTGGAATACCTCTGCCAAAGTGCGCTTTGACTCAGAAGGGGGTACTACATCACTTTTTCCATGCAATAGTGGGGTCAGGCAGGGCTGTATTTTAGCCCCTTTTCTATTCTCCCTATATATCAACAACTTAGACATGGAACTAAGCAAATTAGGAGTAGATTCCCCCCAAGTAGGTTCCCGCCCTGTCCCGGTCCTGTTATAAGCGGATGACGCGGTGTTGTCAGCCCGCACCCCCAAGGGGCTTCAGAGGTTGATTGACGGGTTTGTCAGCTTTATGAACACACTAGACCTTTCTGCAAATTTGGATAAGTCTTGCGTTATGCTGACAGGGGTCAAGCCCTGTAAGAAGTTCTCTTACAAGATAGGCACTCATAAATTAGGGCAGGTTCAGTCCTTTTCCTATCTAGGCCTGCTATTTGATGGGTTGTTTAATTTTAAACCTCGAGTGGAAAAACAATGCTCCAAATTGGTGGCCTCAACCGGGGCAATAATGAATTATGGACGCAGGCTGGGAATGTGGTCGCCTGAACAAGTTATGAACTTGTACAGATCGATCTGCTGCTCTAAAGTGGCTTATCGGTCAGAGGTTTGGGGTTTTGCACATATCCAACAGTTACAAGCAGAGGAAAACAAATTGTTTGAAAGGTACTTAAAACTCTGCAAAGTATCCCTGCCCTTATTATACATGAGGAACTAGGAGGGGCATAAGTTGAAGACCTTATAAAGGTCAGACTTCTTTTAGCCTGGCTGAAGATTTGGACCAATACCGAGGCAGATCTAAGCAGACAAATTATCACAGACTGCCTGAAAAGAGATAAAGGAACGAGTATCCCTTGGTTACAGTATCTAAAGGGTACACTGGAGGGTATTGGTTGCAAGAATCTTTTTACTAACCCCAATGAAATTATTCCCCATGACAAATTGAGAGTCAAAATAATTTTTGGGG